>NC_039271.1:4901953-5201953 GCF_003368295.1 Carassius auratus | reverse complement strand
TCACAAAAAATTCATCAACATTCATCCTGATCAAATTCAGCACATGCACCTTCCTTTATGTGTGCATTTACTATTAGATATTGTTACATTCAGTTTTTTTTTTTTGGTCAGCCTGCAGATTTTGTGTGAGCGATCAGTTGACTCTGTGGAGGGACTCCCTCTCTCATTCTCTCATGGTTTCTCCATGGCCTTACAGACCTGATTGTCCATTTATAGCTACGGCGTCTCCACAAAGTGGAGTGTCAGTGTCCTTCTTGCAAATACTCTGACATTTAAACCCAACCACAGACCAACACTGACTTACAGCATTGTACATGCTGCTTCACGCACACTTGTCTCTCTCGTTCACATTCAGTGTTTTCATCCTGAAATATTTAATATTTAATATTAAATATTTAACATGAGCTATTTGTTTCACTTTTGCTCAGACATAGAACTAATGATTTAAACAAACTCTATAATTTAAACAAACATAATAATTAAACTTTTGCATCCCAAGCACATTGGAAAAATGAGTTTTTAAAATGATATTATGTTGCTTCTTGCACGTTTTGCAGCAATTTCAAAGAGAGATGTCCAGTGAATGGTGGTATAATCCTCTGAATCTGTTAATTGCCGTGATTGTGGCAATGGATTTTTATGTTGGGTATCATGGCAGTTTGGAAATGAAATATCTAAAAGGTAGCACTAAAAGGTCAAACGGATAGTGATAACAAAAGGAAACTTGAGATAAACTGCATTTTCTGAAACAACCATGCACTTTTAGCTTGCTTCTAATAAACTCTTGTATCATGCCAGGTGCACTACCGAGCAAGTTTATTATGATTGAAAAGCCATATATATGGAGCATTCCTTATGTGATGCTAACATCAAACTGTATTATTTTACAAATCACACACTATAGTGTTTTAAGGTTATAACATATAGTATTGTGCAAGACAGCATGCAAAAAATAAATCTGTTAATTTATAATTCATAATTTGTGTGAAAAGTAATAAAAGTGGTTTTTCTACTGCCAGTAGTGTTTATTTCAGCTGGAAACTACAGGTGAATTGTATGCTTTTGGAGATTTGCACCAGTTTTGGAGTCTATGAACCAGTAAGCAACCACCTTACTACCACATAGCTTCACCCTTTCAACCGAACAGCAGCTTTCTAATAATCATTCAGAAAACCCTGCGACACGGTAGTGGGTTGTGTCATGCAGTCCATCCAGAAGTAATTTTTTCAGTACATTTTTCAGTAAATTTCAAAATCTGAAAATGAATAATTCAAACTCTGAACTTGACTCCAAAAATGCTTCTCTGTATTGTTGCATCATCTTTGGTTTTGGCTTTGCCATCATGATGTAGCAAAGAGGGTGTGTGTGTGTGTGTGTGTGTGTGTGTGTGTGTGTAGACTTCAGGCCAAAGGTATCCAAAATCAGCAGTTTGCCCACTGACAGAAGATAGAACAAAAAGACCAAATGAAGGCGTTCTTTGAAAAACTGCAATTTCCCTGGTTAGTTTAAAGGAGTTTGTGTTGTGTCTTCCTTAGGAAAAGCTTTCCCTATGCATACAAATGTCCTTTGCTTTCCCTAAATAGAAGTATATGTAATTGTAGCTGTCACAGAGATGAAATATTCTCCACTGTTCCAAAGGGTTCCTGAGAATCTATCATCTACTGACCAAGAGACTGTCTTTGAATATTTTTTCTACATGATAGATAAAGAATTATACTGTAATGCGTTGGCTTTTACAGAGCACTGAAGAAATTGAGATTGTAGAGGATTGTAAAGTGTTTTTGTTGGATGAGGTGCATTAAAAATCCCAAATAACTCAACGACCCTACATAAATCTACATTACGTTCATCCTTACCGATATAGACATTACATTTTTTTAGATGTCATGTGATTTAGATGAACACAGTTTGTTTAATTTTTTTTCTTTTTGTTTCATTACTGCACAAACCATTAACTAATTGCACAAATAGCCTTTTAGCAGTTTTGATGGACGAGAGCAAATGCAAGGTTTGACACAAACTGAGCCATTTAGCTTGAAAAAGACGCCAACTTAAATCTTAATGTTGTAAGTTTTCTGGATACTTAAAGGTGTTTGAAATGATATATTGTATTTTTCTTGGTCTCCCACTCAAGACCACAGCAGAGAATCATGTGAAGTGAGCGGCAATGCCTCCCTCAGAAACATCACTTCCAGAAAGCCTTGGGTCAAACGTCTAAAAAAAATAATGAGTTGGTTTTGTAGGCCAAATATTAATTAGACAGAACCATTAATGGCTGTTTGTTGAAACCCAGAAAGCCAGGACAAAATCTGGAACATTTCCCGACTCTCGGATGCAACACATTGACATATTTGGAAGGGAAACTAAAGGGTAACTGCACATGTGTCAGGATGTCCCTGGTCACCATGAGGTTTCCACATGACGGAGATGATATACTGGTATTACTGTCTACAAGACTGTCTGAGCACTTGCTCAAGAGCTCACAGTTCACAATTGGCCCATTATTTGGAGTGAAACTTCCAAATTAAATTGCATAAGTAAGTCTGCCTCCACCATCCCAAATCTAGACTTCAGTTTAACAGGTGCTAGAAACAGCATACCTGAGAATAGTTGGAGAGACAGATGGAGTCAGATCGCGTAGTTATTAGACTCGTGCACATCAAGGCCGTGTGTTCAGCATAATGGCAGTAATGGATCGCAAACATACCGCATTGTCCACGTTTGTAAGAAAAACACTGAGCCATTAAGGCCAGAGGGCCTGGCACAGTAAATATTTGGCCATGGATGAAGGCAGGGGTCATGTGATTGGTTTTATGGCACTCAGATTTTCCACAAGTAACAATTACTTCAGAGCAGCATGTCACGCGGACCTACTCCTCCAAATTAAGCACTCTGCAAAGGCCAAGCACGTTAATATCGAAACCTTTTGTGACTGTGCACATAATTAAAAGAGTGTGTTTCCCATATTTGCACGTGCTGTGAAATTTGATAATGAAAATGAGCTGAGTTTAAAGAGTCATTATTGCAGAATTCAGCAAACATTGCATAACCTAAAAATCTTTATGCTAATCTATGGCTAATCAAAAGCACAGTTATTATAGGCTTCTATCCAAACATATTAATGTCAAAGCTGTTGTATAAAACTATAATGAGAAAATTAAAGCTGGTTAGTGCACATGTTAAGAAATGTTTCTAAGTGCTTCTTATGAGGGCAAATTCAAGCCTGGCTTGTAACATTTTCCCACCTGCAAACAAGAAAATAAACTTTAAAAATGTCTGCAGTTTAGATCCAGTAATTTGTACAAAAATATCAAAAGTATGGGAATTTTGGTCCATCACCCAAAAGGCAATCCCAAGTTGTAATGCATAAAAAAAAAGAGGAAAAGAAAAAATATATATTTAAAAGCTGTAAATAAAACAAACATTATTGGAGTAAGTTTTTAATGATGAAAAAAAAAACTAATATTTGTTTTTCACTTTTAACTCAGTTTGTCACGAGTCATTTCCATGTAATTATTTGTGAAATGTATTAGCATTTTTTTTTCAGTGGTGCATGGCTGTCTTCTGTTTTTGTAATTTTTTATAAAAATAACAAAATTCCATTTATTTATTCCAAAATAAAAAACATTCCATTTTATTGTTTTTGAAAATATTGCTTTTGCGTTCTCAACATGTTAGACGAACATCCAGCAAAATGTATGCAATGTATAAATAATGCATTTGTGTTTACTTTTTTTTTCATTATTAAAGACCAGATAACTCTGAAAGAATTATCAATTTCTGCAAGAATGTTTTACAATAACTTGGGGAGAACCTTGCCAGAACCAGTTCTGTCCAAAGCATAAACGTCTTGTAGTTTGAACAATAGTGATGCTGATGTTTGCCTTAGCAAATATTAATAAATGTTATGCTTCATATACACTGGCAATGATTGGACAGCATGGCATTCGACTCCCGATTGGCTGGGGTGTTTGGCAAGGGTAGCCAAGTATGATAACATATCTTCCTGATGTCACGTAAACGTATGTCCCATTTTAACAAACCCTCCCCCTACGGTTGATGACCTGTTGGAGCCTAAACATAGTAAGGATGATGGACAGAAGCACCCCTGAAATTTCTAGGAACCATGTGTTACTATCTTAAAATCAATAGAGTAATGTGATAATGTGGTAACACACTACTGAGTGGAAATCCTGCATAGATATAACTGCAGTTTGAGTTTGCATTTAGCGTTTAACGCTAAGAGACAACCCAACCGTGCTGATAAGACCTGGTCAGATGCAGTTGAGCAGTGGAAGTGACTCTTATCCTGCTCTGTTCACATCTGTTAAGCTGACTCATGCGGTTGTGCTCAACGCTCTGGCACAAAGACTAGGAAACATTCATCAAGGATTTGAGAAGGCATGTCCCGCTGTCTCTAGGGATGGGTCTCTGTCAAAGTAACATCGCCCTCCTGTGGCAAGTTGCCAAAAAATGGCCTCATAAAACCCCAAATTTGCACTTTTGCTTATTCTGATTTGCGGGTTTTCCGCGGAAACATCCTGGGAACTGGTTAGGAGAATGTTTGAGGTTTGCTTATACTGTAAAATAAACAGATGTCATTGAGTTTATCATAAAGATTAGTTTTGACTTGTCCCTTAGTTTGAAAGAAAATGTAACCTTTTTTCTTTGTAGAAAAGCATTTATAATGGAAGTCTAAAAGCCATGGATTTTCAGAGTCGGAATGTTTGGTTCGGAATGTTCTTTTAGATGTTTACGAAAGAAGCTTCTTATGATCAACAAGGCTGCATTTATTTGATCAAAAATACAGTAGAAAAAAATGGTAATAGTGTAATTGTAATATTTTTACAATTTAAAATAATTGTTTTAATATATTTGAAAATGTAATTTATTCCTGTGATGCAAAGCTGATTTTTTAACAGCCATTTATCCAGTCTTCTCCAGTGTCACATGATCGTTCAGGAATCATTCAAGTATGCTGATTTGCTGCTCAAGAAACATTTCTCATTCATGTTGAAAACAGTTGTCCTTCTTAATTTTTTGGTAAAAACGGTGAGACTTTAAGGTCTTGTCAAGATTTTTTGATGCACATAAAGTCAAAATGATTGGAAACTGAATCCTTGTAGCCTTATAAATGTATTTTCTGTCACTTTTGATCTATTCAATGCAATCTTAAAAAAAATCTTACTAACCTCAAACTTTTGAACAATGGATTTTTATTCAGGTAAAAAGCCACTGTACACATAATGCGACATTTGTATCATGTGACACACATGACAGGAGTTGAAAAACTGAATATAGGACTAACTTTATGATTGATTAGGGTTAGTAGGTTAGTAAACAATTTTATCACAAGTTAACACACATAATGTTTAGTTTGGCTGTACCTTCACAACAGTGTATATTTGAACATTTCTCCTAGTGCAATGTCATGCTTCATAGACTTCCATTATAAATCCATTACTAGAAACAGATTTTTACAAACTGACAGGAAGATTCAAAAGGGTTTTTTTTTTTGTTGTTGTTTTTGCAGTAACTAACAGCTCACACGCTATAGATAGACCTGAGCTTGTATTAAACCTCAAAACACCCCCAACATTGACAAAAGTTGTTTTGGTAACACGAGTTCAAAACTGCTTTTTGCGCAGAAAGTTATTAATTCCTGAGGCCGTGTGGTCCCAGGTGCATCAGCCGGACCGGTCAGACAAAATTGTCCCCTGTGCAGATGTCCTCTATAAAGCAGGAAGGATGCTGGGTACACACTAATGTCACGGGACACACCGTCAGCAGAATTACATGGACTGCACACGTTGGAAATTTACACTAAACTCCACCTGGAAGTTATTTACCATTTCAAAAATATATTAGCTGTTAAATCTGACTTTGCCACACTAACTCTCGGGACAACTCATGTGGAATGAGACGGCCGATCGCCTTGCTCTCCCTGACAGAAACCAGATGTCCTACAGTCTGGATGTTCAATAGAAGAGAAGAGCGATGTGAAGCGAAATAGGTAATACATGAACCTCTGACTAGCTCAGTTACATGCACGTCCGTGTGTAACAGCTCTCTCTCTCGCTAGTTAATATTTAGCGTGTTTTCCCACTGCTGTTGTCCCTCCCTGAGGCTGAAGGTTGACATGGAGGATCTGTTCAATCTCCTGTGATTTTGGACCTCCACTGAGTCTAAACAATGTCTGGTTCAAAGTCACCTTGCTTATTCAAGTATGGACATGAAAATGGATTAGCGAGAAACGTCAAAGGATTTTTTTTAACCACAGAATTTACTATCAACAATCAGCCACCTGAAGGCTCGGCATGTGAGCATTTAAAACATGTTGAGAAACTGAAGCTTAAGCAAGCAGTCTCTCTCTTTCTCCAGTGTACACATTCACTTTTAGAGTTATGCATATATAATATGCAGATTGAATTTGTATGTAGGAAACAGCATGTGTGTGTTTACTTACCTCCACCAGAAGTTCTCTGGAACAACAGTGATAAATATAACGGATAGCGTTTTTTTTTTTTTGCCAAAGTAGCATTTCTAATTTTTGTTTATTTGAGTTTTCATCCAATATTTCTATTATATTTAATAGTGTCAGCTTTAACTAGAAGTTAATAATAACCTTGCTAGAGAAACACATATTTAAAACATAATTAACAGTCTCAATAATTTCATTTAGTTGATGAGGTACCATTTCTACTTTTTGTTTAGTTAAAGTTTTTCATCTGATATTTTAAGTTTTTTAAAACGTTACCATTTTTTTTTAAAACACTTTCGGTTTTAGTTATACGTTTACAATAACAGAAACACCTACTAGAAATGACGTAAAAATGGCCTTGGGAAAGTTACAACTTTTAGAACTTGACAGGTTTACACGTACAGAAACAGACGTGAAGAGTCGCACGCTGTCACTCTCCGCAACCTTGACCTGCACATCCCTGAGCGATTAGAGTGCAGAATACCTCTGCTGTAGACCGTGTGCTTGAGTTCGACAGGTGTGTGTCATCTGGTGAGGTCACAGCGACAAGTGAGAGTGCTGTGTCAAAAGACAAAATTGTGGAGGACATAGTGGACAGTGGGCTATTTAAAGAGCAGCCAGACCAGTCAGCAGATACTGGCCTTTATAGAACATCCTTTCACCTTCACAGTTCACATATTACAGGGGATAGAAATGATCACTGGCTGTCTGAGCGGCATTGAAATCTCAGATTTATAGGAGAAACACACCCTCACATCACCTCCCGGACTATTCTGGCTTAGCATCAGAGAAGATTTCTCTCCCTCTTTCTCACGTGGCCATGGTAGCCAACATTGGGCAAATACTTCATATTTACAATAGGTTTAGGCAAGACAGGGCCTGAAAGAGTTGAGTATAAACATTTATAAGATTAATGCATTTAACCACTCCCTTCTGCGGCAGGTTTTCCTGGCACTAGGAGATCCTCGGCAGATTCTCCCATTTTCCAACATAAACGTTTATATTAAACAAGCAAACAAGCCTAAAGCTGTCATCCAGCGTGGGTGTTGACACATGCACGTTTGCAGAAGAAAAAGAAGGCTGGGTTTCCTAGTTCTAAAACTTCTGAAGTCTAAGCGAAGGAGTGGTAGATCCACATTGTTCACTGTTATAAGCCTTAATATAGTGCAACTGTGATGACTTACAGTCTGACAGCGGCTATTAATCAAACGCCTGAGTCACACACATACACTCCGACTGCATGCATATAATGGAATTAGTATATTTGAGTAACAGATGTGGGATGATGGGATTTCCAAGGGATTCAGACAGAATATTTCAGAGTTAGTGGGTATAGGAAGTCTTTTAACCAGCTTCATTTCACCAGTGAAATCTCATCTTCACCCCATTGTCGCAGGGTCTCCGTCTTGTTTAAGTGTATTTTTTAGGGAAAAAAACATTTCCACGAACTGTTCCAAACCTGTATGGATTTCCTTGTGATGCTGAACATAAAAGAAGATCGTTTGAAGAATGTTGGTAACCAAACAGTTTCTGGTACCTATTGACCATGACTTTTTTTTTTCTTCATTGACCATTTGACCGTGTTTGAATCCAATAACTTCAACATAGAAATATGCTAAGCATTTCCAACATTCCTATTTAAATTTAGCTGTGCTGAAACTGTAAAAAAGTGTGAATCGGCAAACTTATAGATATAGATAAAGGGTAGCTGATGCATAATGTGACTATGAACTCAAGATTTTAGGTTTATATAGATTTATATATATATATTGCACATTGCACAGGATAGTCACTATGATCCCACTGGATCTGCTAATGTTGAATAAAAATAGTGTCATTCTGTGCATTGTATGAAATCTGACTCTCTCTTTCTCCACACCCTTTCAATGTCTCCCTCACAGTTTCTTTCTTTCAATTCAACTCCAATTCTTCTTTTTGGCCTCAGACTACATAACACGTCCTTACAAAGTCCTTCGTTCACTCTCTCTCTCTTTCCCACTCAGCCACTTTACAATCTCAGCCAGATCCTTTCATAGACTGACTCTCTCTCTCTCGCTCGCTCGCTCTAGTCAGCTGACAGTCTGGCCCTCTGCCTCAGTGGCTGGCTGAGATGAGCGCTGTGGCAACGTGCAGCTTGCCATGTCTGCAGTCGCTACAGGAACCGGCTGCAGCGAGAAACATAGCAAAGCTGGGTCAACACAGCCTGCAGATTCATTCAGAAAATCTTCTGTCTGTGAGAAATTTAATACTGAAGGTGTGTAGCTTACTGTAAACAGAGTTTCTCACAGTTTCTGTACGCAGGTGATAATTAAATCCTCAGAATTCAGTGACGTGACCTCATATCAGGTTTATCAAACACTGGATGTGGTAAACAGTGGTTAGGGAATAAAGCTGCATGTTATATCTCAAATCAAAGTGCAATACTTAGGACAATTTGTTAATTTAATAAATGTTATGGGATTTTTTTTTTTAATTATACATTTTTTCACATTTATAAATATATTTTGAATATACTCTATAGGTCAAAAGTTAATAATTAAGATTATTATTATTTATTTTATTTTTTGTAGCTAAGCTTAGGCTGCATATTTCGTAAAATAAAAAAAAAAAAAAAACATTTAAAAAAACGTAAAAATTGTAAATATTATTAAAAGCTAAAATAACTGGTCTCTGTTTTAATATAGTTTAAAATATCATTTATAAAAAAAAATATCTTTAAAAAAATTACCATTATATTTTGGATTGTGGTGTATCATGGTATATATATATATATGCATTTTTCATATTTGAAGTGGATCACAAAAGTTAATCAAAGTTGTCCTAAGACAAGAACGCATTTTGGATTAAGGTTTTAGGACAACTTTGATGAAAGGTTTTGACTACTGTATATAATATCATATGACTCTGAAGGAGTAAATGCTGAAAATTCAGCTTTGCTTTCAAAGGAATTAATTGCATTTTAAAATATATTTACAAGGAAGCAGTTATTTTAGATTGTATTGTAATATTATTACACAAAATATATTCTTTATTCTTTTCTGGTTTTAGAAGAAAACCTAAAAAATCTTTTTTAAGGAGTGAAAGGTTCAGATTCATGATGTGTACAGTCAATTACAGGTGTATGAATGAATCATCTCTTCTCACAGAGACCGCTGATCTTTTGAGACAATGTGTAATCAGATGCCCTACTGTTGTAAGAGCCTATCAATGTCACAATCACCGGCTCCCAGACAGCCAGCTGGCATCACCAGCTGCCAGCATGATGTTAGACGGCTCTCCTTAGGAAACCTTGAAATTACGACCCATGCAAGCTAAAAATAGTCTTCTCGTTGAATCGGTGCATGCTTGCAAATATCAGAAGTTTCAGCTGCTGCTAAATTAGATTTTGTTTATCCAGTTAGCAGGTGTTCTAACAATGCTTGATCACTAGTGAGTGAGAACTTTCTCAGCCATCTTTGTGTTTTTTTTTTTTCAGACTTCTGTGTATTAGATATATGGTGGCATTAGACTATTGCAGTGTGCTGATGGGTGATGACCTGTAAATTTAACCTGTTTATCATACACTGTAACAATGATTTGAAGTTTGAATTAAAGATTATTGGAGCACGAAAATTCTATCCTATAGCAAGTTTGTGAAAGAAAATTCTATGACAAATTATTTTTAAAGTGTCTGAACCGATTAAATATCTTCACAAGACTTGGATTGAACCGCTCGATTCATATGAACTCATTTTAATGGTGCCTTTATGTACTTTTTTGGATGTTCTAAGTTTGGTGACCTTGACTTTCAGTGGAGGGACAGAAACTTTACAGGTTTTATAAAAAAAAAAAAAAAAAAAAAAAAAAGATTATGTTTTGAAGATTAAACAATGGTGTTTGGAACAACATGAGTGAATAAATGACAAAATTTTCAATTTTTTGAGAACTATTGACTCAAATCTTTGTTCATTCTGTGGCCAAATATTTTTGTATAATGACCCCTAAACCATATAAATGGACAGCTTTTATAAATTTGTCTCTCATAATACTCTCATAATTTTTTTTATACATTACTTAATAGTTGAACAAATAAGCACTCTTGAGACGGGCTGATGCCATATAAGACACCGCTCTAAATGTATGTGTGTCATAGATGTCTATTCTCAGCTGGTGTGTATATTCACTCCACCATAAAAAGCAGCAGATGTCAGCCACACACACTTGCATATGTTGGTTGTAAAGTTAGTGTGGTGCCACCCAGACAATCGGCTAATTTAAACAGCTTTGCCTTCAAATAAAAGGCCACTTTCTCTCTCTCACACACACAGTCATTTTGAACGCCGGGAGTGTGACAGAGGGGCGAAGGGAGGTACTGGGATCAGAAAGACTCTGCAGCTGTGGGTCTACGTGAGTTCTGGCAGGGACACACTCTCCCTCTCTCTATATCGCTCTCTGCTTCCACCCTCCCCGGCATCTATTGCTTTATTCTTCTCTAATTTTTCTGTTTCTCCCCACTTTCTCTTTCTAACACCTCCCCCCGATCCCCCATGAGACCTTGACAATGAGAAATGTTTCACTTTTAGCTCGATATCTGAGACGTGTGAAAGACAAGCAGAGGCATGGGAACCAAACTGAAAGAGCAGAATTTAATTAAGCACAAAAGGACTAAGCTCTAGACAGATCTTGCCACAGAAGGCCAGAATTGCCTCATTTGGGAAACATTTGTAATATTGGATGAAAATATGTAAAATAATAATGTAATAAAGCTGATGCTCCTGTTCATAATACATCCAGTCAAACGGTTTAGTCTTAGTGAATGTATGTTTGTGTGGAAATCTGCTTTTTTTTTTTCAGCCGGATATACAGTGGCCATGAACCGGCCCAATCTATCCCACCCTCCACCTGCTAGACATACATCACCAAGACCATCTGCAGCAATTCTGCAACCTGCTTCCTCAACTGGACACAATAACACACTGGAGCTGTTAGTTTGTTTCCTCAGCTCATGTGAGCTAAATTTTAAGTTCCTGCCAAGGTCAGTTTAAAAGACTCAAAGCAGGGAGCAGAGAGTGAAAAAATAAGAAAGTAAAGCCCAAAAGAGCATCTGAATAAAATGATTCCAGTACATTGTGCAATGCTTTAGTAGTTTTAGGTCACGTGTTGTGTGACTTGCTTTGAGTGCAAACTTGGTCTGTGCTGCCACTTTGTGGTCATAGGTGTAATTTGTTAGAAATGTTCTGCTCTGACTCTTACCCTTATGAAACATTTCCATATACAGGAAACTAGTGCTTATATTTTTCAGTATGTGATGCATGCATTATTTTAGCGTATTGTAAAAAAATGCTTGAGCATTTATGAACAAATTAATGCTCTTTCCTGCAATTCTTCAATCAGTGCCGAGTTCTCCGGATCCACGGCAGAAACAAATTAGGTAAGTTCTGATTGCATGACCTGCTACATGAGATTGAAGAACTGGAACATTCAACAGATTTGGATTCTTTGCTGTGGAGATTCTGTGTTTGAATATGGTGGTGTATTAGGTTACTACTTAATTTTTAGATTAAAGTGAGAGAAATTGCCATGAGACTGTACTGTTGTTACTGGTACCATAACATTTCAGAATTTTATGAGTTATGAGACTGAATTTTATTTTTGTTTGCTTCCGGGAACAAAGTTGGTCAGCACTGCTCTTAACAAGCCTATTGACCCCATGGGTAAGAGACCATAATCCATCTGATAATGTCAGCCACATGACTGCTGCACTCCCATATATTTTTTATATGAGGCACCAAGTCTGGCAGACACCCTTGGTCTGTCAAGTAGGAACAAAAAAAAAAAAAAAACTCCATGTGCACACCATTGGACTTCTTCCTTTTAAGTATTACAAATCATGTTGACAAAACTCATTAACTACTTCACTATTGTCACTTTGCTGAACAAATAAAACTACAATGACACCCACAGAGCCCCCCCCCCCAAAAAAAAATAAAGACCCTTGCAAAGGGTACTGACCCCAAATCCCACTAATGTACTTTGACACGCATATACATTTGTGGTCTCAGACCAACTGAATTTTATTAAATAATTGGGCCAAAAATAGTGACACTTCAACCTTGTGTTTTTTTTTTCAGATTTGCATTTTGAGGGCATCTCCGGGAGTCTCAGCATTGTACACTACTGCAATACTTGTACTTCCAGCGCCGGTCTCTGAAAACATTAAAACAGACCTCAGTACTGAACTAAAAAATAAAGCCCCAGCCATTACTCCATTTACAGAGTTACTGCTTAAATAATTTGGAGAACTGTACTTACTCTTTCTCAGAGTAGCTTTCAGCACCCACCAGGTACTTTTGGTCTGGTACATTGAAGAACTCAAATCCATTCACATTGGTAATCCACTCACACTTATCAGTACAGCGGCTGTTGCTTCTACAGCAGTAGAACTGCCAGCTGGGTGAAAAATATAAAAAAGTAAAAACGCCCTGTATTCACTTCAGATGAACTTGCATCAAACAGTCCAAAGTCAGAGCTCACCGCCGGTCCTCAAGCTTGGTGCTGTAGTAGCTGCTCATTCCTGAGAGGACATGGTGTGGTGGACACTCGTAGGCAAATGTTTGGTTCGATTCATTGACTTGTGGTGACGAGACACAGTCTGCACCAGAAGCAAAGGTGTCTTTACAGCCAAACTCCCAGGTCAGATCCTTATGATTGATATCCAGTTGGCTTGGTTTATGCAAGAAACGGTAAGAAATTGAATCAATCTTGATGTTCTGAATGAATTCCATTGATATAGTAGTAGTTGAGAAAGACTTCAAAAAAAAAAAAAAAAAAAAAAAAAAAAAAAAAAAAAAAAAAAAAAAAAAAGTAATTCCTTTGAAAATGGCCTCAACATGCACGTTTTATTGCCAATCACCTTTCATTTTATTGTAAACTGCATCCTTTTTGTATACAACGTTGACTTATGACATTTTAACAATAAATTTACAGAAGTAAACACTGCCTTTTACTCACATCTTTATGAGGGATATCGACTGTCCTGCATGGCACTTAAACTCTAGAGACTGGTTGTTTTCCCAGTGCAACTCTGTGGGATTTTATTCAGACTTAACACTTAACAAGCACTTCCATCAATTCATAAACACAGATAGTTTTTCATGAAGTTTCCTACCTTGTCCGTTACACAAGATACCCGTCAGCAGCAGAAATAAAACAATTCTCCTCATGGTGTTGGATAAAGATCCAAGGCAACCTGCGTTTTTATAAAGACCTCAGTCCTTATGGTCACATACTAAGGTAAGGTCAATCTGTTGCTTTACAACTGTGATCTAATCATGTTTGAACAGGTGGAACTGATTTCTACCATCCAGTAGGGCTGCATGATTAATCGGACTTGATTGTCACATGCATCCCGTCATTGGTTCTGTGATTAGTAGTAAATCTCCAGCACGTGTGTTCAGGAGGAAAAGCATTTATTTTTATAAACAATTACACGCAACATATTTCATATTAATCTAAGCAGTGATAAAGGCTGTATCGATTAGCATTGCATTTTTATTATTATGTAGTTTATTATAATAAAAATTATAAGATGAAGAACTTAGATAAACCATATATTGTCATAGTCGCGTGTTTATTAGTCACGTTTAATTAATGATTCAGTTAATGTTTATTAATCATTTCCTGGGTTTCTTCTCCGAGGCATATTTGGAGTTTCAGCGCGAGAGCGCCCTCTGGCCTTCGAATGGAGATCTACTGCTTCTAACAGAACCTTGCTTCACTGAAAGATGCGCATGATTCGCGATTTATCGCCTTTGCGATTTTAATCGTGCAGCCCTACCCTCCAGGCGATTTCTCTGGAACAGACCTGTTCTAAAAAATGTTTTTAGTTGCCAACAGGGCCGTTTTATTCATATAAAGCACAAAGCTCGCTGCCATTTATAGTCAAAAAATATTTGATACCTATCTATATATATATATATATATATATATATATATATATATATATATATATATATATATATATATATATATATATATATATATATAAACATACTCTTAATTACTGCATTTCTTAAATCTGCAGTCTGTAACTTTTTTTGCAGTCGATTTGTTTATTTATTTATTTTGGTTAAAAATGATCTGAAATCAATATTTGAGCAAGAACATGCAGTCAGTGTTCAAAATTATTATCTGAATTTAACCTGATTCACATTGTTATCTTATAATAGTGTTTTGTTGATGTTGTGTTTTATTTTTATTTATTTTTTTTTGATTGGTACTGGTAGGAGTTTTTGGGAAACCAATTCAAGCATGCCGATGCATTATTACATCAGGTCTGTAAACATACAGAAGTTATCCAGGGTACTATGGCTAAGGAAGGCGGCAGATCATTTGTAGCCTTTTTTTCACTGGAAAAACTGAATTTATCATTTTGATTGTAATCCAGAAAGGATTATGTGTTTATGTAACATGTGACTGAAATTAAATTTTATTCCAGTTTTAAATATGCATCTGATTACAGATAGCATACGTGGAATTACACAATATTTGTATTTTAAACAGAACCAGTTTGAAGGAAGAATAATTTTTCCCTTTGGGGTAAAATAATTTATTAATATGAAATCTGAATGGTATGACAATTAATAGATTAGACTGTACAGAAATTGAAATCTACACGCTAATACACACTTTACCAATAATTACACAATGCTGATGTTGTTGACATTTGAGAAAAAAAGTATAATAATTTAATCACCATTGGTGGCAGGAGTTATTGCAATGCTTTTTTTCTCAATTGGTCAGAGCAAAAGTGGTAGACTTGTTACTTGTTCAGATGACAATATCCGGTGAAAGTTATTTTTTGGGTCATATATTTCAAGACCTAAAATAGAATCTGTGATTCTGAAGTACAGTATCGACACCGGTGTGGTGACAGCCACACATTTACCTCAAAACATTAGATTCATCCGCGCTGGCGCTGTGCCGGTGCACAACCAATGCAAGGAACATAATGCGCAAATAACTGCAATTGCAGGTTTTCAAACAGAGATGGCGGCAAAGAGGCAAAACTTACGGTCTGCAGCTTTAAGGATGCCATTCTACATTAAGTGACCTGCTCATCTACACAGATTTATTTTTTGCTGTTTATTTTTTCAGCCTTTATTTTGCATCTGTATCATCTTTGGAAAATAGTGCAACTAGTGCAACAGGTGCAACTTTAGCAGTAATTAAGCATGTTATTGTTTTATTTTTGTGTTGGGTGCTTGGTTTTTAAAGCTAATCTTATGTCAGGTGAGTTATGCAGTCTTACTCAGGAAAAGCTAATAGTTGTTGAAAAGTTATCAGATTACTTTAGGCAAAATCTCAAATAATTATACACTTTTTTTAAAGATAAGAAATAATAAAACAAATGCTATTTCAAAAAGAAAATGCTATTTCAGTGTTTTTCTTCAATATATTACATTTAAATCAATGTACTTGCTGTTTCTTTGAAATTATTTATTAAATTTACTAGCAATTTCTCATTAAGATGGTTTTATTCATTAATAAAAAAAAAAGAGGTGTGGTGTCAAATGTGCTAACCATGGCACATGCTGTATAACTATTGTGTTAATAAATTAAATAAGAACTCATCAGTAAAGTACATAAAACATAAGCCTACTGGCATGCTGAAATAAAGACTAGCATTCAAATAAAATGGTTTTGGTTGCAGTTAAAACATGGATTTTAAGTCATCTAGTTAAAGAGAATTCACATAACTGTACAATAATCGGTAAACTTATAACTGAACAACGTGACAATTTCTTACATTTACTTACAAAGTCATATAGTTTACATTCATTTCATTTTCTTTTCACATAAATTTATGCATATGACATGTACTTCTGCGTTCACTCAGAGGGATGTTTCTTTGGGGTCTCTGATTTCTGTAATGGGTGGCTGGAATGACAGGATCTCTGTAAAAGTGTGTCCTGCAAAATAAGAGACAGAAATGACAATGAATCAGAACTATGGAATCTCCATGTGTTTCTCATCTCTCTCCAACATTATTCATTCTTTACCTCAAGCCATATAATAAAACCTAGCAATTCTCTTTATTTTATAATTTAACTACCGTATTTTTTGGACTATAAGTTGCACCTGAGTATAAGTCGCATCAGTCCAAAAATACGTATTTAAGTCGCACTGGACTATAAGTTGCATTTATTTAGAACCAACAATCAAGAGAAAACATTACCGTCTACAGCCGCGAGAGGGCGCTCTATGTCTTCAGTGTAGACTACAGGAGCACTGAGCAGCATAGAGCGCCCTCTCTCGTTCATTTCTCTTGGTTCATGTCAAATTAATTTTGATAAATCAGTCGTACCTGACTATAAGTTGCAGGACCAGCCAAACTATGAAAAAAAGACTTATAGCCCGGAAAATACGGTATTAAGATGTTATCTCATACGTTTCCATTGATCGAGAGGCATTTCTGTGTTGTCCATAGAGTGATCATAAGGCAGGGCCTCCGTCTCTTCCTCAGGTTCTCTGAACTCTGTAAACAGCGGGAGCTCAAGCGCCTCTGCAGCACTCACGCGCTTTTCTGGATCCAGAACCAGCATCCTCTCCAGAGCACTCACCGCTGGAAAAAAAGACACTCTTTAGACACAAATAACTTTTACAATTGACTCTAGCAGTGTAGCAAAAGAACAATGGCTTACCTTCAGGACTGGCTTTAAGGAAAATAGTGTTTAAGTCTTTTTTTGGGACTTTAGGTAGACCTCTGATGTAGTTTTTGGCCTGTTTGGGTGGATGAAGAAAACACACATGCATCAGTTATGCAATTGCATGTCTGTATGTGTGTGCATGCAATTAATTCATCTTCCCAATGTTTCTTATTATCTGTAATACACTCACATCTTGGCTCTGTAGCTTCATGATGAAATCTGGTGCTGGCGTTCCTGTGATTTTCATGATCTCTCTTAGCTGGTCCAAATCTATAAGTCTATGTCAAGGACTCAGTGATACAATAGAGGCAGTACAGTTAACACAGACGTCATCTGTTAAATCTCTACTGTGGATTGTAGTAAAGTCAGTACAGTTGATCGATTTTCAAATGTACAGAGATAGCTAAAGTTAAATACTCAAGCAAAGAACAACATATTATTTTTCCATTCAATTAAATCAGTTAACTAATCATCATAGTCACCGGAACATGTCAAAGCAGGCCCCATGAAATTCAGTGTCATTGCACAAAAAGATACGGTCATTTCCTTTAAAAAGTGGCCTTCCAAGTAACATCTCTGCCATGATGCAGCCAACTGACCAGATATCAACTAAAACAGAAAATACAAATCACATAATAATTAGTATTCATTTCAGTTGTTGAACCATATGTTCTTTCTTAAATTGGAATGTAGGGAAGTTGGAAATTTCACACTAGAGGCTTAGTAACTATTACATAGTCTGTAGCTAACTTGGCAAATTTGGTTGCACCATTTGTTCTTAAGGCAGAATGTAGTAATGCATAGTTGCCTAATGTGACATTAACCCTCAGTGATCCGATAGCAGCCTTAAAATTGGAAAGCAGAAGTTGTTGAAATGCTGTGAATTTCAGTTTTTCATTGATTGTAACTTCTTTTATCTCTCAAAACTAATGGTAAAAATACATTTCTGTTAAAAAAATAATACTCCTTAACCATGAATAACATGATAGGTATGTTAAAAGGATCAGTAAACATAGATGCATAATTTTTTATTTATTTATTATGGTTGATTTTATTTGACATGCAAAACACAGACCGATGCATGTCAGGTAAAACAGACTTCAATGCTTGATATAAGTTTATTTATTTATTTATTTTTTAAGTTTATTGATGCAATTTATTCAATCTGCGATGGATTTTATTTAAAACCATACTTCTGGTAAGAGGCTTACATAAATGTTTAGTTTATTTGTAGAGCCATGTTACAAATGCAAAAATGTGGTGTGAAGCAAAAATATTTAGTAGTGTGTGTGTTGTAACTTGGTGTCCTTTTACGTCCTATGACCTAGAGGGACATCTAGTGGTTAGGCAATGTAATAGCTACATTTATTTGCACGCGTCTCTATTGGTAGTGTATCTCACCTGTTTGTGAGTAGTGCATCCAGTTGAGGATAACCTCCGGTGCTCTGTACCAGCGGGTCACAACATAACCTGTCATCTCTGAATCTGCCTGACGTGCAAGTCCAAAATCCAAGATCTGCGCACAAAATTTATAATTTTTACACTTGTCTCCAACTCCAGCTATTTAAGAAAGTTGATGTAGCCATTCATTTAAATTCCCCTACAGACCAAGTTGGTTTAATACCTTCAACTCACAGTCCTGGTTCACTGCCAGATTTCCTGGTTTGAGATCCTAAAGAAAGACAACCAAAGTAGACATTTACTGTAAACACAACTAATACATAAAAATGCTCATACGTATAATATATATAGCCTGTTTTTAAAGAAACATTAATGCACGCCTCCATGCATTTTCTCAGAAATTATAAAAGAGAAGAGATGGTCAGAGAATGAATGAACGTCGGGGCTGAATGAAGTGGTCACCCAACCCCCTCTGTGCATCTGTTTAAACTCTCCGAGGTCACTAACCCTGTGAATGATTCCGGATGAATGAATGTACTGTGGAAAAAGAGCAAGAGAGAGAGATTTATAGATACCACAAAGCTATAAAGAAGGACATAATGTTTCACAAATGTGATTGTTTGTTTATCTGTGCCTAACCTTCAGACCCCTCAGTATCTGATAGACCAAATACTGCACCCTGTCATCCGATAATCTCTCCATCTTCATCAGCTTTCCAAGATCAGTGCCCATAAATGGCATCACCAGGTAACTGAGAGAAAAAAAAGACATTAACTGATGTTTCATTGCTGATCTGACAGAACTTTGAACAATCGCTAATGATCTGAATTACATAATGATAGTTAAGTTAATATTTTTAATGGTAGTTTATGTGTCGACAACAAAATCTAGCTTTTTAGCTTTTTAATAGCATTAGAACTGAAAGAATTGACTCACAAATCCTGAAATCTGTCCAATAAGATTTCCGAGGTAAAGACGTCCAGCAGTCCAATAACCTGCACAGTTGGTTAGGATTAGATGTAAGGGTGCATGAAAAACATTAACAAAGTAGATACATGCCAGACTTCTTGAGGCGAACAAGGGGGGAAATAAACAACCTTATGAGATTATTAATTAATGACACACAGTTCTTTAATAATGTAAATGGTAAATGTAGATGTTGGTAACATACATTCTCGTGTTTCATGTGTTTGAGCAGTCGCAGCTCTCTGTAAGCGCGTTTGGCGAACAGTCTGGACTGGAACGGACGGTGGAGCTTCTTGATGGCCACCCGCACTCCTGTCTTATGGTCAATGGCTGAACTTTGGATATATTGAGAAGAGTAAGATCAATACTTGACAATTGTCTTTATAACCACCTAAAAGACCATCACATGGTTGAAGTCCACCATCCTTGGAAACTGCATAGTCACTGCATGTTGATTGCATTTTTCTACCTCTACATCTGGACATGAAGATGTGGTTAAGAAAGAGGTCATGGACGTAGCTTAATGTGCAATAGGTTCATTACTCAATCTGAAACTTCAGCATTTTGGACAAGTGAAAAATCTATTTAAGTGGAAAGCTTGCCGAAGACCAACATAATCTCTTTAATGTTAAATGTCTTCTGCTTGTTAAACGCAGACAATGGCATCAGCAGGGAGGCTTTGTTGTGTGAGCGCTTGTCTTGCAAAGAAAGAAAAGTTTACAGAGGTTTCACAGTTTCACCCAGATAAGCTAGGATGGAAGTGAATGGTGCAATTTAAAAAAAGAAGGCCAATCTAAAACAGCGTTCACTGCGCATTGCACAGCTTCATTGAGAAATATCCTCCTGTATACTGACGTCACAGTGCCAGTAGAGTGATGCTTTGTCTCATCGTGCAAACTTATTTTAACTGAATTAAACAAAAGCTGAAGCAGTTGGAATGATTTGAATACAACGTTTCAGTAGCCACAAAAGTTAACTTTGCAAGTTAGCTGAAGTGCACTAAATAAACTTAGTGTTCAACTCTCTGCACTCAATTCCGAAAACTACAGAACAGAAACTGTTTTTTAAAATTAGATCCACTAAAAGTAGGCTAAGTAATTAATTGGGAAACGCTAAAGAGTTATGAACTTTAAAAAACTAATAGTGTACTTACCAGACCGTTCCGTATGCTCCGGTTCCTATCTGAATAAGGTCTCTGTATCTCTCCGGTACATCCCAAACGGTTCTGTTTATCTCCTGACGACAAAAACCTGCCCTGGTTCGGACTGACATCCTCAGAGACTGTTGAAAGTAATGTCTCTCAAATGTGAAACTCTCCTTTTTACGTTCTCATTTTTCATCTGATATTTTGATAAAGAAACTCTCAGAGAACGAGCGCAGACGTAGCGCAACTTGGAGAGAGCACCGGTAGAATTTGGGGGCGGTTCGAAGTTTCCAGTTACGCACGCGAGACTCGCTGGAATAAACATTTGATCATCCTAAAACAGACTTTTGAGAATGTTATCGGATCTGTAAATGGGGTTTAATTGACTCCTTCTAGTTTTAAAATACTTAACACGTTGATGGGTTTCAGGAAAAGGGTTGATTTTATTAAAAGAGATATGGTGAGGGGGTCGTGGATATGCTAAGTGGACTGGCTGACTCACAAAAGGAGAAAGACCTATCCACTCCCACCGAAACAGCTGAAGGCAGTTTTTATCTTTGTTAAAAGGCATGCAAAAGGCCAGAAGGAGGGTGAAGATACTACATAAGGGCACAGTGCTAAGGCAACATAACCAGTAGAACAACATCAGAGAAGTCACAGCTGGTTTGTAGCAAGTGGTTAGTAGGCTATATTTTTACATTTTACTGAACTGAAAGCAGTGCAGTTGTTGATAACGTTAATTTACATAAAGTGTAAATGTGAGAAACCAAACCCATTTACCCCATTCAACTTCAGAGGATGCGTACTAGTTTTGTGACATCAAAAGTTGTCATTCGGGATCTTCCAAAACTATTATACTGAGAAATAATTGAGACACTGCCACTTCCTGAAATGCAGTTTCACTCACTCACATTCATTCTGCTGCTGTTCCCCAAATACATTTTACATGTTGTGTAATTCATTTTACTAGACAGAAGAAACATTCAGAAGACTGAATTTATATTGCTTTCTCAAAAGACAACATATACATATATATACATAAATTCTTATTTTCTTATATTCCTAAAATCATACATATTTGGCACTTGTATAAATTAAAGGCAGCAGTACGACGAATATATAATTACTCAATCACTCACTTATTTATTATTATTGTTGTTATTTATTTATTTGCATTTTATCATAATGGAAATTGAGAGAAATTATCTTAATTGTAATGAAAATTGAAAAATAATGTCACAATACAAACAATCATAATGGTCCTAAAAGTATATATTCTTTAATGCAAGATACATTTATTTACTTACTTACTTGAATTTTAGGGTGAATTGTGACCCAGATTTACTTAACATGTTTTGTGATAGATAAGGATACAGGTTTTGTGATAGATAAGGATATTAACAAATGAAAACTGACTTGTACTATAGAAATGGACTTTTATGTATTACAATATATGACATCAAACCACATACTGGTCCCTTAAATAACCTGAGAAAAGAAAAACATCCAGCATATGCTGAATTATACGGGCACTGTTGTAGTGCAGCGTAAACTAACAGTTAACCTTTATTTCAACGTTTTGTGAAGAAAAGACTATTTGTGGCTGGGATGAGTTCTCTCACCACCATCTGTTTTCTGTAACTAAACAACTATTAATCACTTCATTTTCATCTGAGGTGTTATTCCATGCAAACACACATGATGCATTTGAGGTATGTTATATTCAGACAGCCTTGCAGATGCAAAACAAGTAAAGACCGATTATGTAACTGATTCAGTTTTATGCAGACCTTTGTACATTGATGCATATATAAACGTTTTAAGAAACACATCCCACTATATGTCCAACACTGTAAACATATTTTTCTCCTCCTCCTGCTTAGTTTGTTTTGGTCTCGTATGAAAGACACCATACCCTGCTTCACCTGTCTCACATCAAATATAAAAAACCACTCAAAACACACAACTCTGCATACATACACACACAACATGCACCTGGTGATATTAATACATTGTGTCTATGTTCAAACAATACTGGTCGTGTTTTGCTCTTAATTAAGTGTGTATGAACAATGTTCATTGAACACACACCCACATACAGGAAGGGCATCATGCCTTGGAAATATATAGTCATTGTCTCTGGTTGGACTGCAAGCTGTTCATAAAGTGTCCACCAGTCCTGTAGTTTGAAAGACAGACAGGGGCGAGGGCGGCATCTTCCTGGATTGTAGTTATGCTCAGTTTTATTGTTCAGCCTGAAGACTTTCAGGCTTATTGGGAGGGTCTTTAAAATTGCTTACTTCCTCAAACACCAGCTCTGGAGAGGGAGAAAGAGAGAGTGAGTTTCCACAATCACTGTACAATTTCAAAATATTAGTTAATAAAGTTAAATATAAGTCAATAAAGACAGTACATTTTATAATACAGTTAATAAATTTGCCAGATTATGTTCATGATGATTTTCTGAATGAACAAAAATAGCTTTAGCATGGTGGTGTTTTAGGATAAGTAGTACTCTCTCTCACCCTTCCACTCCTCCAGTGTGCGATCCTTGCTCTCGGGGGTCTGATCATACGGAGGCGCCTCCGGTTCATCTTCAGGATCGTGGTATTGGGAAAAGTATGGATGGCACAGAGCTTCACTGGCTGAAATCCTCCCATCACAGTCTAATACTAGCATTTTTTTTAACAGATCAACCGCTAAAGTCAAAGAGGGAGTATGGGGTTAGGAACAAGTTGAAAAAAATATATTTTTCTTTTTGACTATGTTTTTATTTTATATAATTTTTTCCATATTATTTGATGTTGATAATCACTTGTAGAGCAAGGATGATAACAATAATGATAACTATAGAGATAAAGTTTTACAAATCATTCCACATCTAGAGCAATAACGATACATCGTTGGAACTTTTAGAACATTTTTTTTTTTCTGCCGATGAATGTTAAAAACACTGACAGCCAATCAGAATACACCAGACTTTAAAGAGCTTGAGCATTCAAAGCGGCAGGTGGCATAAATGTAGCTTGCGTTAATATACCGTGTGGGTGCTAATATAATTATCGCTGTTAATGTGAGCAGGCCTTCTTACCCAGTGGATTTGCTCCTCTAAATATCTTTGCCAAGTCCTGCTGAGGCATGTGTGGAAGAGACTGTATGTACTTCTGAGCCTGGATGCATATTAAAAACAAACATAAACTATGGTTTGAATTTCAGCCAGTCTATCATCCATGAATCCATCATCCATCTAGCATCCATTAATGTTAGTATTTATTAGCATGCACTATTGTAGTATAGTAACATTGTTAGAATGAATATATTAAACCAATAACTAAACAGTTGGTCTTTTCTCACATGTTCAGAGGATATCTTCTTCAAAACATCAGGCGTGGGAGTGCCTACAACCTCCATGATTCTCTTTAGCTGATCTATATCTGAACAAATTATGTTAAAGATTATACAGATCCCCTCAAGAGAGCTCCGAGTATAAAGCTGAAGGTGTAAGACGGTCTGGCGTATAGAGAGATAGCCATCTGATGCCTCCATCTTTGGAAACTGATTTCTAGTTCCTTACTTTCAGTAACTATAATTTAATTTAAACCATTTAGGCTGTGCTTTCATCACCTGCCTTACAGGAAGCAAGGCTCACTCAAAAACCACACATAAGCACACTAAGAGCAGGTGTAAGTGGCTTTTATGAAGAAAGGATACAATCGTTGCCAGGAAACAAAACCTTCCCCTTCAGGAGTTCACCCATGATGCATCCAACAGACCAGATATCCACTGTAAAACAGATTTAATTGTATTTGATCAACAAATTGCACCGAACATAAAGACTGCTGATCTATCTAAAAACACGAGAATTTTTGGTGCATGTTGAGATTGAAGGCTTTTTAGGTGAAGCTTGTTTTACCTGTCTGGTTGTAATGCATCCAGTTTAGCATGATCTCGGGGGCTCGGTACCAACGAGTTGCTACATATCCCGTCATCTCATCGTCTGTCTGCCTGGCTAATCCAAAATCCAGGATCCTGAGTTCACAATCTTCATTCACCGCAACATTGCTTGGCTTTAAATCCTGCATCATATGATGTAGCAAAGTGTTAAAACTAGGTAAAATCAACTTTTTTTCAATCAGAACGGCGTCATTCTTTTGTAAAGAGGGATGAGAGGAAAAAGACTCTTGTGGCCTGTGGACACTAAACAAAAACTGAGAAGGAGCACTCACTCTGTGGATCAGCCCAGCTGAATGGATGTACTGTTTGTAAAAGAAAAAAAAATTAAGCCATGAAAAAAATTGTAGGACAGAGTAAAAGAGACAGAGACACTAAAAACAGCTTGCATCTGTTTGTGTCCATTTGTATGCGTCTGTAAAAAAAAAAACAGAACTGAAAATGTACCTTAAGGCCCCGGAGAAGCTGATAAATGAGGAATTGCACATGCTCATCTGAAAGTCTCTGAAATTTGACAATGTTGTTGAGATCCGCTCCCATCAGGTTGGTCACAAGATATCTAGAGAGACAGACACAGTCTTAGCTTATATCCAATCTAGTGCTTTTAAATCACCACACACTTGCAAATAAAAACAAATACTGTTTGATAATTGGTCGAATGCAAGTGCAGATGGGTTTAATCAAACCAAAAGTGCCATTTTAGTTTGACAGACATCTGTAAAGCTATTTGAAGCACTCTCAAACGAAGATGCAGTCACTGGGCAGACACTCACACCTCATTGAATTCTTCAAGAGAAACCGCCGGAGTGAAAACGTCCAGCAGTCCAATAACCTGGATTACAGAAAAAAATAACCCTAGTGACTTAAGTGGCTGTAGATTTTTTTGTTTGAGCAGATCTAACAATCTCAGTACAGATGATTGATGATTGTCTAACAGTTGTATGAGTTATTTAGGTGCAGGACTGGACATTTGGGATTTGTTTGCTCCCTTGCATCGATGTGTTTGCATGTGTTTTTGGGGGACTTACATTCTCATGTTTCATGTGTTTGAGGAGTCTCAGTTCTCTGTACGTTCTTCTGCTGTGGATGAGGGACTGGAAAGGCCTGGAGAGCTTCTTGACGGCCACTTTCTGACGAAGGCGCACATCATATGCTGAGCTAAAGAGGGAAACACAGAAACGCTTGAAATTTTTTTGATCCAACTCAAAACTGAAGTTTTTGCTGACATTGACACTACAGACATTTGCCATGATTACAGGACTGGTATTTCCTGTTCAGTTTGACCTTCCGTTCAAAATGGTATCACTTCCTCACAGCAGTGGACCGTGTTTAACATCGGGGCAGCTGTGGCCTATTGGTTAGAGCGTTGGGCTTGTAACCCGAAGGTCGCAGGTTTGAGTCTAGGAGTTGTAGATGGAGGGGGAGTGAATGAACGGTGCTCTCTTCCACCATCAATACCTTTTAAAACTTGATTAATTCTTTAATCAAGAAGCTGTCCTGGAGTTTTTTACACCTCAACATGCAATATCAGTCATGCAATAGGAAATAATGCATGCATTTTATTTTGCTATTTCATTTATATATATATATATATATATATATATATATATATATATATATATATATATATATATATATATATATAATGATATATTATTTAATTCATATAATATATTTTGCTCATAAAAATATAATATTTTTCAACACTGAAGTGTCGATTAAAGACGAGAGCACCCAGCCCCCATCTGGGATGCTCCCATTCCTTGTTTCAACCCCTCCACACCCCAGGTTCGCCCTGCCCCCTTCCTTTAAGCTAAATCAGCTCTGCTGTGAAGAAGTCAAATAATCACACAATAGAGAAGGGCTTAACTTGAACAATGCAAATTCACAGCTCATTTGAGTAAGAAAGTGTTTGTGGGAGTGTGTGTGAGAGAGAGATTCCTTGAGAATAAAATGACAGACATTAACAGGGTCTGAATAAAGATAGTTAATTCTTCTAGTTGTAGTTGTGCTTTAATTCTGAATAATTATGACGATCTGAATATCTAAATTAAAACTGTGATCACTTATAAGGCTTAATTTGAATTAGGACATTGTGACTAAATGACTATTGCCTTGTTTGGCATGCTTTATTAAAGCATTATGGGACCAGGCCTATTATTAAAACAAAAGATAACAATTGCTTAATCAGGTCTCTCGTGTCAGATGATACACAGCAATGTCTCTATAATCATATCCCCAGGCTGTTAGAAATAGTTGAACCTATTCAACTCGACATGGGATCCAGTCAGTTGCAATTAAATCTCCAGTGTAAATCCATTGTTAGTGCTGTGCATCTTTTAATACAGATAATGAAATAATTAGGTCTCAGGTGGTCTCAAGATGTTGTGGGGCATCTGCATCACTGACAATGAAATGAGCTGCATCGCATTATTTTCAGTGCTGGCAAGTACCCCCAAAAAAATATGAAGAAACACTGGTAATAACTTCCAAAACAGGACACTGATGCCCTCAATCAGTGCTGGTGGTTTAAAACTTTTTTTTACCCCAAATGCCTTTGGGTTTGTGATATTTGTTAGTTAGCTTTTATTTAGCATTGTCAGAGTAGGATTGTACAGTATTTAGTTTCTGAATCACTACTTTGGTTGGAGACAAATTATTTCATGCTCATTGCCTTCAATGAAAATTATGTATTTTGTTGTACTGATTATTATTAATATGTAAAATATTAATTATATTATAGAGAATTGAACTTCTGGCTGAAAATTTACTCACCCTCAGCCAGGACATCCAAGATATAGATAAGAAGTTTAGCATTACATCACTTGCTCACCGATGGATCATCTGCAGTGAATGGGTGCCATCAGAATGAGAGTCTAAACAGCTGATAAAACATCACTATAATCCACAAGTAATCCACACCACTCCACTCCATCAACGTATGTATTGTGTAGAGAAAAGCTGCATGTTTCAATGACATAAATCCATAGAGACGTTTTTAACTTCAAACCATTTCTTCCAACTTAAATGTGAGTCCTCTATCCATAATATTGGTTTATCTGAATTAGGAGAGGAGTATGCACGCATCAAGCTCTGTTTACATGCAAAAACAGTTAAAAATAGTTCTAAACAAATATGTGGTTGGATTTTGATGTGAAATGAAAACAAGGGCTGGAAGAAATATTATAAATTATGGACACATATTTTAGTCAGAATAAATTATTTATTGTTAAACACCTTAATAATGTGATTTATTTCTTATAAACACACAGCTTTTTGCTTCACAAGAAGTTAACTGATGGACTGAAGTGGTGTGGATTGTGAAGTTTTATCAGCTGTTTGGACCCTCATTCTGGTGGCACCCATTCACTGCAGAGGATCCATTGGTGAACAAGTGATGTAATTCTACATTTCTGTAAATCCATTCTAATGAAAAAAAACTCACCTTCTTCTTGGCCTTACGTTGAATAAATGTTTGCAAATTTAAATTGTTGGGTGAACTATTTCTTTAAGGCATTGTTGGTTTCCATTCGGTTAATAACTAATGGAGATTATATTTATACCATCATGAGTCAGACTGATTTTGACTGGGCTCTCTTAGACAAAGCTGTCAGAACAGTAGCTTGCAGTGCGGAAACAGTAATGCCTGATTACACAACAATTGTGAAACATGGTAAAAAAACAAAGTTGGGAAGAGGAAGAGAAATATGTTTACTTGCAAACTTAATTTAGCATATCATCTGGATAATTATGCAACTTCTCCTGGTCAATCAAAATGATGTGATGCAGTTATATATAAACGGATTGACATCTTCAGAATATTTGCAAATTAATATGGTGAAAATAGGAAGATGCTGAAGCCAGAAGCTCTGTCACCATGGCAACTGTTTCAGTCAGTCATAGCACAAGGGAGACTAGAGGCTTTCTAATGTTGTAGCTGAGATGCTACAGTGTGCAGTGCAATGTTACTCTCAGAATGAGAGTGCATTACAGCAGGATGAAATATCTGGACGATTTCCCATGCAGATGGACTTCAGTTGGGGGGTGTGGCACGGGTAAAACTGGAAGACTGTCTAACTGTAAGGCCGGAACTGAATAGGCCTAGCATGTTGTCCACTAGAGAAATATTGTGGTAGCAGATGGGCATGTTGGAAGGTTCTTTATACAACCCAACTAAACACATACATAGTATCAGAAGCCTTAGTATGTGGTAATTCGGTATAAAAACATAAATGTCGTGACTACCTGTGATATACATGGAAATCCCTTTGTTTTCCTTTAAATACTGCCTTCGTGTTCTTGACAGATTGCCAAATGCATACAGTAAAGCTTTCAGTTCAGCATCATTCAGATGAAGGGGATCTTATTGAATTAACGGACATGCCAAATGAGGTCATACAGACATTGTTTTTAAAGGAATGATTGACACATGTCAGTAAACAAAAGAAGCAGCAGAATTTGTCACAATATAAACACATTTAAACAGCAAAGCCAACAACTATAATTTTCAGTATGAAATGTTAGTTCTATTTTGTTAATTAGATGAATTTCCTGCTAGTGGTTGATTATCTCTTTGGAAAAAGTAAGATAATTTTTTTTCTCGGGATGTTGTTTTGTCAGGCTTTATTCCTGCCTCACCCTCTCCTCCTTTTGCATGCTAAATTACGAATCTTACTACAGCGAAGGCTCAGCTAATGAATATTAATTTGTTCATGCTGATGTTGCTTAGTAACCTTCCTGGTACTTCCATTGTAATATTCATGAGCCACGCCTTCAGTTAAGAATTTGATAGCGGTCTGGAGCAGAGCGTCAGCGCTTTAGCCAATCATCGGTTACGTCGTTAATATTCATAAGCCAAACCTTCCTCATAGTAGTATTCGTAAACTCGCCTGCTAGACTCACCATACTGAGCCATATGCCCCCGATCCAACCGGTGTGAGATTCTGGTATCGTTCTGGCACCTCCCAGACAGTCTTGTTTAGTTCTTGCCGGTAGAATCCCGGTCTTGTCGACATCTCTTCCGTTTAAAAAGACGCTCTTTATTACTAAGCTGTCAGTAAATCATTAACGCATCCGCCAGAGAGATGTGCTTATGTGTGGAGGCAGCCGGCTTTAGTCCCTCTATATTTGCCAGAAATGGGAGGAACCGTCTGTGATGAGTGTGTGTGTGTGTGTGTGTGTGTGTGTGTGTGTGTGTGCGTGCGTAATAGAGAGAGAGAGAAATATGGGGGATGGGACATGCAAGTGATTCATGTTATAAAGATAAAAAATAATAACAACAACAATAATATCTGTTTTTATTATAATTATAATTATTATAATTATTATGTTAGTGTTGTTGTAATAACAATAATAATAGTAGAAGCTGTATATAACTATTACCATGAAAAATATAAAATAACCTATTATACTTCCACAAGATATATCACTTTAATAATAATAATAACAATATAAAAAAATAACCTAGAATACAATACATAAAGCAAACTGTCAAACGTTTACTAGCTTTATTTGCTAATCATCATGGTATAAACTCACATAGACAGAGTGCTGAAAAACACCATATGAAAATTTTATAAAAATATTAAACCATATTAAATGTGACAAACGCTATATGAAACAAAAATATAATGTGGATTTAAAACAGCAACTGATGCAAATTACACTTTGTAATACATCTAATTTATCTATTTCAAGCAAAATGCTACCAATCTAAACGTTTAGAGAAGGTTTTCCATACTTGAATTAATTACTAGTTATGTATTATGCATGATACTCAAATGTGACTGCAGTTAAATACATTTGTAAAATAAATTGGCTATAAAAAAAATAATGAAAATGATTAAACAAGAAAATCAATCATTAGTAATAAGCCTCAAACCATTCACATAGAAGTACAGAAATAACATTTACTTTAAGTATTGGCCATATTGGACATCTCAGTATAAACTAAAAAAAGAAAGAAAGAAGATTGACATTTTCATGTGAAATATAAAATGTATTTCATGTATAGACAGCGTTCAGCTGTACAATTCAAACAAGAAAATCTTGTATAAAACAATTGGATTTTGAAGATTTAAGAGCTGATATGTATATTTGCAATGCAAATAACAGCATCTGTATAAGGCCACACCACTAAACATATTACTTTAGAAACAAAGTGAAAAATGTTTATCATGGTATCTGGGCCGTTTCTAGCCCATTTGACGCCCCAGGCGAAATCCCTATTGGCGCTCCCCAGTGACAAGCAATTTGAATGTAACAAGAAACTGGTCTTTTCAGATACCAGTTTCTTGTCATATTGAAATTGTTTGAAATTGAGATTTAGCCCATTGTGAGTTCCACATATCTGAATGCATTATTTGTAATTTGACTCTTAATATAAACATTTTGCACAGTTTATTAGCTGTAATATCGTGGCGTTGCCACTAGATGCCTCAACAGCCCTTTGTAACAATCCTAGTAACTAAGACATTGCACATAATTTACACATAAGTCACACATCAATTAATTGTATTGCATTTGGATTTGGATACATGTCTAGATATTATCAATGGCTACTTTTTTGCTTTTATCTGTTTTTTTTTTTCAATTTTTGTTGTTGTTTCTTGAAACATTGATTTAAACTTTAAACTCACACTTAAAATGTAAAAGTGTCAGTTATTGTATTATTATTTCAGTCAAACCTATGAAACCATTTGTTACCCCAAACTTCATATAAAAGCCTGGTCAGTCACAAATCTTGCAACATGACTTATCAACTGCCACAAATAATGCCTAATTTATTTACTGTACCAATATTTCAAATTGTCATTTGAACTTAGCTTTATTGCATGCAAACATCAGTCAGCAAATGACAGCAATTTGACAGTACTCTAGCCCAATAATGTTGGGGGATCCAATGTGGGGCGGCAGTCATATTTCAGGGTGACTGTGCACACTCTTTAACACAACCCTGCTAAATGTAGCAATGAATGTAGTGCCAGACACAGGCGCAATGCCTAGAAAGCGCACTTCATGGTATCACAACCCTTCTGTGAAGACCAGCAACCGACTCAAACTTGTATACAGCTCCATCTAGTGTTTTATCCATGATATGACATGGTAAAAGATAATTATTTTAGGCTCTATGATTTTTAAAGGCACTTGCAGACTTTAATCAGTATTGAACATTGAACATCAAACATGCACAACAGTGCATGCAATCAAACAGCTCTTTTCATTAAACTAGGACAAGAAACTAACCTGACAGGGGAAAGGCAGGCGCTCATGGCAGTAAGTGTACATCCATCCAAACCTGTTCTGTTCTTCCTTAAAAAGTTTCAGACAAAGCATTCTTCCTGGTTCCTTTGAAATCTCTTGATGCCTGGTTGCATATACATACGGCCCACCGGTCCACAGCCGGGGTGGGCTGACGAAAGGAGGAGCATACTCTGTTAAAGGCAGATCCACACTCTATCTGTGATTTCTTTATCCTGCAGCATTTTTGTGGTGTACTTGTGCGCCATGGCATTTAAAATGTGTGCTAGTCTCTGGTGGCAGTATTCTATAGTGTAGTCCCAGCTTTGATTTGAATTGTTGATATAGGTATAGCTGTCTGAAATAAACATTACACAAAATTATGTTATTTTACTCTGATATTATTAATAGGTAATGATGAAAGTTACTTTAGTCCAAGGTATAAATCCAATGGATCTATCATTTTTGTATTCTATGGCACCTTTAACTTTGAAGCCGTTTTAAATTTGAAATAAGTAACATTTGAAACATACCACCTGTATTTTCAAGTCAACAAAAGTGCATCATGCAAATGTGCACAAGAAAACATTTATGATATATGCTAATGTTTTTAAGGTAATACCTGACTTAGATGGTTGTCTAGAAAATTGAAGAAGTCTTTAACTCTGGACGTGTGACAGTAATATGTGTTTTCCTCTTGTGCATCCTTGACCACAGCCACTATACAGCCTGAACACCGTGCAAACTAATTTATATCAGTGTGAATTTACACGTAGGAGTTTTTATCTGTCAAGTAAATAACACTGACATCCGCATTTGATAAACAAAACATCATGTTTTGCTGGATTCTACTGCGCTGCACATAATCAAATGACTACTTCCCATTCTAAATCCCTTCAGGGAGATTCTGCATAATGTGATTTGTTTGCAGGGACATAAAATGAGCTTATAGGTGGTTAGTCACAACAAGCTTATCTCCACCTCATCAATGTTTGATCATAAATATATGAGCTTAATGACTTGCTGTGTGAATGTGTTGTTAACCAAATATATTTAGACAAAGTACTGAACTGGAACTTTCCAAATGTGAAGGAACTGTTTTTATTGCATCTCATATGTATAAGCTTAACTTTGAGATGTAATAAAAACAGTTTTTTCACATTTTGGTTATGGAAAATTCCAATTCCTCACTCGCGTGTTGTGTTGGCAAGTGTGTCCATGTAAACACAAACAAATCTAGAGTTCTAGCGTTCATGAATGTTGACATTTTGTTTCCATGTAGTTTACATGCCTTTACACATTTGTAAAGTAAGTTTCATGAAACTGGCCCACTCAAAGTGATGCCATCAATATATTTTGATATTTGAATACTGACAGATCTCCTCTTCACAGCTATATGAGCATAGGGTATATGAAAGCATTCCCACAATTAATTTGTATGGATTTGCATTGAAATTGAATCACGTCATAAAAACATACATTGAATGACATTCAGACCTCCAGTGGTGTGTCCAACAATGTACTGCAGATGGAAAATTAATTCCTGGTTTCATGGCTGTTTTAGCAAGCACTTTCTGAGAATTTAATAGGTTTATATTCTGAAAGATGGACTACTTGATAGTAAGAGTTAATTTCTAATGTTGATCATTGTCTTGTTAGGAAATCGGAGGGGAGGAGCTAAGACCTCAACTGATTCTACAACTAAATGAAATCACCTTGAAACCTCCTTTACTTGATCTTACGTCCTCACAGAGACAAAGACGCTTCTGAAGGGACTGGCATATTAACAGGTTAAAGAAATCTAATAATGAATCATTTTCATTTTACAGATTTGTTATATACTGTATTTTATTAGAAACTGACAACATTAATGATTATTTCTGGTGCAGCTGATTTTGTTTGCTTATCCAAAATCGTGTATTTTCCCTTTTTTGCTCTTTCTGTTAATTAATTGTGTAATTTGTAGTTACTAATGTATACACAATAATAATAGGGTTCCTGGTTGGAAAAAATTAATGTGGAGATATTTTGTGTCTGAAATGTGCAAAACCCTCTTTTAAACAATAAAAACATTAAAGTAGCATTTTTCTGATTTGTAACTTAAGTCAAAGTCAGAGAGTCAAAGTAATAATTTTGTTTTTCTTTCAGGGCACAATGTTTAATTCGTTGTGGCTCATTCTCATATTGGGTATGAAGAAGATTTTAAATGATTTTAGTATTTTATTGAAGTTTAAGATGTATATTATAGATGCCCATATTGTGTTTTATAATTCATACAGATTTTGGAAATGTACCTCCAGTCGAATTGTTTCTGAGGTTGATGAATGGTATCGGTTTTTGTTCTGGGCGAGTGGAGGTTCTTTATAATGGAACATGGGGAACAGTGTGTGGTGATTACTGGAATCAATCACATGCTGCAGTTGTGTGTAGAGAGATGGGCTGTGGGGATGTGATAGAGGCAATGCCTGAAGCTTATTTTGGAGAAGGTTCAGGACAAATATGGATGGATGATGTAAATTGCACTGGCACAGAGTCTTCACTGATGGACTGTGAGACACTTGGATGGGGAATACATGATTGTGAGCATTCAGAAGACGCTGGAGTCATATGTGAAGGTGGATGAAAGCTATGTAAATATTGAATACACTAAATAGAACCAAGCTTTCCTAATCCCTTACTTTTTATGTCAGACTTTATTAGGTTGATAAATGGTCCTGACTCTTGTTCTGGACGAGTGGAGGTTCTTCATGATGGTCAGTGGGGAACAGTGTGTGATGATGGATGGGATCAAACCGATGCTGCAGTGGTGTGTAAAGAACTTAATTGTGGGAATGTGATTGAGGCAAAGAGTGCTGCTTATTTTGGACCAGGTGTAGGACCAGTATGGATGGGTGATGTACAGTGTACTGGGACTGAGGCTTCACTTGTGAACTGTACATCAACAACATGGGGAATACAGAACTGTGAACATTTAAAAGATGCTGGAGTCACCTGTAACAGTGAGTTAAAATATCTTGCATTTTGCATGTTTTTTTTTTTTATTCTGTCACTTATTATTTACTCATGCCATTCCAAACCATATGAGGTTTCTTCTGTATGTAAAATATAAACAAATATTTTCTAACCACAGATCAAAATCAGAGAGGGGCCAAAAAGTTTGGCAGACGCTTTTGTCTAAAGCAATTATTGATAACACAAAATGATAAGGTTACATTAACGACCACTGCTGTAGTGCTGTCTGCCAACACAAGAAGCTCCCTAGAGCACGCTGAACTTGTCACACACAAAGCAGTTTGGTAGGAGCAGAACAATGTTGTCTCTCGGCTCCAAAGCGAAAACCTGGTATGCTTTGCACCTGCTGCCTTTTTATGCTCATGCTCTGATCAGCAGCAGCTGGATGCAATAATCGCATGCCAATGTATATTGGTTCACTTAGTTTACACTTGAAGTAGATTGGTCTCTCTAAGCGAAATCCCAATTCGTTGTCACCAACGTGCTTTAGCATAACTGCCCAAAAACCCTTTTGGGATGTTTATTTGTAAGAGTGTTGCATTTCAACTTACTTTTTCATAATAATTATTAATTCATGATTAATAAATATGACAAATTTTTTACATTTAATTTATATTTGTCAACACACTAACTAACGTCATATAATGGGATCTTATGATGCTTTTCCACTGCATGGTGCGGTATGGTACAGTTAGGTACGGTTCACTTTTCAAGGGTTTTCCACTGGGTACAGTACCTCGTACCTAATACTTTTTTAGTACCACTTTGGTTGAGATCCCAAGTGAACCATACTGTTACCAAAACATGGCATGTAAACTCTGCTGATCGCTGATTGCCCGGAGAGAAACGGTTAATCACGAGTCGCGGCAGTACAGGCAGCACAACTATAACGACATATGAATAATCCCGCCCACTCTAAAGTGGTACTAAATTGCAGTGGAAACACAAACCAAACCGAATCGAGCGGTGCCGTACCGTACTGAAGCCAAGCCAAGTCATACTATGCAGTGGAAAAGTGCCATTACTGTTACCATTGCATTCAAGATGTAGCTTAAACTAGCAAAATTTGCATTTTGCTGAACTATTGCTTTAAGTCAGTAAACTTTGGTTTAGCCAAAAACACTAAAATTTACAATTTATACAAATCCAAAATTGATAATTGTGGTGGGTTTTGATATTGCTGTGTACCAAATAATAATAAAGCCCATGCATCAAGATGGTCCTCACTGCAGAACACACGATCCAGGGGGTGTGGTTGGATCCAGATCCAATTCCTCCCACATTACATATACCTAAACCTACCCATCTCCACCTCCTGATCCCTAAATCCACCCATTTCCACCCCTAAACCTACCAAGCCCTAGATGTGGATCCAACAATGCCCCCTGGATCTTGTGTTCTGCAGTGAGGGGCTACTGCATGCATCACTTATTATGGGTGTGGGTATCAGATTGCACTTCCCTCCATTCTTTGGGACAACAGCCAAGGACTTTCACCTTGACAATAAAGATTTAGAATTATAATAATTCGGAGGGAGTTTACCATCTGACTAATCTGATGAGTAAGTGATATACTGGTGAGCTTGTAGAGCCTCTAATTAATCAATACAAGAATGACACAGTTGCAATAAATATGAATTTATTAAAAAGATATACAAGAGTAAAATATCAATACTACAAAGAAACTGACTAAATTACAAAGGGAATATGACTAAACTACTAAGGGAATTTAATCGATTTCAAACAGAAGCTACAGACTACTACACAAATGGGTGTTAATTGAATTAATCCCAAGTAAATGAGCAACAGATTGGATGATGCATTGAATGGGTAGTTAACAGTTTATGGGTAATTCAGTTGTTTTCACTGTGGATGCTGGTATGAAATAGTAAATAAGCATAATGAAGTGAAGTGAAGTGACATTCAGCCAAGTATGGTGACCCATACTCAGAATTTGTGCTCTGCATTTAACCCATCCGAAATGCACACACACAGAGCAGTGAACACACACACACACACACACCCAGAGCAGTGGGCAGCCATTTATGCTGCGGCGCCCAGGGAGCAGTTGGGGGTTCGATGCCTTGCTCAAGGGCACCTAAGACGTGGTATTGAAGGTGGAGAGAGAGCTGTTCATGCACTCCCCCCACCCACAATTCCGTCCGGCCCGAGACTAGAACTCACAACCCTTCGATTGGGAGGCCAACCCTCTAACCATTAGGCCACGACTTCCCACAGCTCAATAATGTATCTATCTGTATAAACTGACCCTGGAAAAACAGTGTCTACACAAATAGCAATCCCATATAGCAACAACCTAATGCCAAGGGAAAGGTTTGGTTAGCTTATAAATAGAAAATCAATTGCATTCATGAGGTTTTGTCTGGTCTCCTTTTTAAAGTCCCGAAGAGTGCAAATGTTAACATGTAAAACTCTTTCCACAGATGTGAAGCTGGTCGATGGTTCCAGTGAGTGTGATGGCAGAGTTCAGATTCGGTATAATGAGCAGTGGGGTGCAGTGTGTCACTCAGGCTGGGATCTAGCAGATGCTACAGTGTTGTGTCAAGAGCTTTACTGTGGAGACATTGCTGAGCCAAAAGCATATGTGCAACCTTCAGGGCAAATATGGATGGATCAAGTGGCTTGTACAGGAAATGAGTTGACAGTGCAGGACTGTCCTTTTATTGGATGGGGTGTGAGCAGTTGTTTGGATGGACTTCATGCTGGAGTTTCATGTCAACGTAAGATTAACTTACATATGAGCCTCTCAAATGACGTATAGCTTAACCCTCCTTTTGTGTTGGGGTCAGTATGACCCACACTTAATTTTGCAGCTTGAAATACTGGTTAAACTATTTATTTCTTGAAAATTTGTTTAAGATTTATCATTTAGGGTCATGAATGTGCATGAGAAGGTTCAACACATAGATGTATTTTGGAATCTTTTGTGCTGGGGTCATATGGCCTCCCTGATTGACCCTTATTGGTTTTCATGCAGTTTACCAAAATTGGCAAATTGTGGGTGGGGGGGTTCTCAATTACTACACTGTTGCTGAGAAACCTTTTTTCCCCTCAAAAGGGTTAGAGAAAAAGAAAAAAACTTAGAAAGATGTAACAATAACTGTGGCTCAGTGGTAGAGCATTGTGTTAGCAGTGCAAAAGGCTGTGGGTTCAATTCCCAGGATACACACATACTGAAAAGAATATTGTAGCCTGAATGCACTTTAAGTTGCTTTGGATAAAAGTGTCTGTCTTGTACATGTACTGCTTACACAAGTTCAAATCATGTTAGATGCTATTTATTCTTGTAGTTATTTGGACTTAAGATAATATTGATCATTAAAAAATAACACAAAAACATATATGAATCATTACATTTCTTACATATTAAGTATTTCCAGTCTCAGATAATCCAAATAAAAGGTTTCTGTTTTCTTAGAATAGTTTAGAATATTAAGCATTTCCACAGTGTATTTTTATCAAATTGCATGAAAACTAATGTGTGTCAATTTGACCGAATTTGTACCGTTTTTAAACACGGGGAGGGTTAATAATTATATCATTCACATCCCAGTTTTCCTGACAAATGCAATGACTAGATTCCATAATGACAAATCATTCTTCCTTGTCAATGTTTCACTTCACAGCAACGGTGAGAAAAGTTGTGTTGAGGATTGTGGTGAAGGCCGAGAGTGGATTCAATGTCAATGATCCAGATATCAAGAACAAGCTTCTGGATATGGTACGGTTCATGCTAACTTTCATCAAGCAATCTTTGCAATAGAAAAAGATAATTCAAAGTTTCAAACTTTTGATAAAGTGTAATGCCAAAATGAGAGCTCAGTAAGTGAAATAACTCTGGCTTGACTGTTTTCTTACTAAAATTGCAACAAATTTCACAGATTGGGAATGTGGTTGGAGATAGAGGAAAGTATAAAGAATATTGGAGAATACAGCCTGATGATGAGCAAGTTTTTCACAAACAGAGAACAGCCACAGGTTTGCAAACAGAGAGATGATGGGCTATCTTTTCAAAATACTGGATATGAAAATATTTTTGTATTAATGTTTTAAATTGTAAAACTATTATATTCACAGGTCTTTTCTGAATGACAGAAAAGGGAGAAAACAGATTCTAATCCTAATTATAATCAGATGAGCTTTATTCACCAAGTGTGCACAAACAAACAAGGATTTTCTGTGGTTTCCAAGAGCTCTACATAAATACAACACAAGAAAATATGAAGAACTTCTAAATAAAACAATAAAAATAAATAAATAAATGAAATACAATGAAGCACATCAAGATCAATAAGATGTGGGTATTCATGTACTGTGTATATATAAACTGTATAAGTGGAAAAAGTATGTATTTACATAATGACATATAATGACATTACACTTAAATTACACTTTACAATAAATGCACACTCACGCAGAGAGAAAGACCCAGGTAGTTTGATTTATTGAAGAAAAAAAAAAAGATTAATCTTCATTACCCAGGGTAGGTTTGATTATAAATTATCACTTATTTTATCACTTTTACTTCAGTTAAAAATGTATGTTTTGTGTGCCATAGATTTGTTTCTTCATACAATGAACATGGAAAGCAGGGTCCACTGTAAAACTTTGTGTTTTATTATTTACTCAGAAAATGTTTTGCCTAAAATCTCTATAGTAAATCAGATTATGTAAACACAGCAAACAGGACAAACAAGCATATTCATATTTAAAACATATTTTGTAATATATTCGAAATGCATACCACTATACATGTAGATGATGTCACCATCTGAATTTATCAAGTTATTTTGTAAAATGTGGTTGTCATACTATAATCTTCTTTAAATGATAATGTGTATTGAAATCAATCACTTTATACAATTAATGGAAGGGTCAGATGTACTTGTAGTCAAACATGAAAGCTATGATTTCTGCATCAATACATTCACGTATTATCAAATCACACATTAATCAAAATATATAACAATAAACAAAGGGTTTATACATATTTTTTACAATCTAGAAGATTTGTATTATTTTTAATAGCTTTCTGAAACACTTCATTAGATTGTGTCTTCCATCACAGGGTAAAAGTTACTGAATCTTTAAATTTCTTCCTTATCTGTGAAAATAATGAGTGAAAATATATTAAATAACAGTTGATATTATGTTTCTATTAATTATGGATTCATGAAACCATTTTTGTTCAGAAACCGTTTTCTTTTCCTTGTACATTTTCATTTGGCAAAGTTATTTTATAGAGTAGATGTTGCATATGTGTGACTGAAATTAAAATGTTATGCATTCCAGCTGAAGTCACGCTGATCTGCTGCCACTCCTTGTGTAAATGTGCTGAAAGTTCAAATTTGGTAGATGCTCAGGTAGACAAATCTTTTGACTTAACGTTTACAGAGGACTCAAGCATCGTGTATTCCCCATCCATTTTATAAACAGGTTTTCAGTGTAGATTCATTCACAGCACATTGTACATAATCCATCCACATCATTCCTGATCCCTTGCTGAAACAAACACACACTCTTCATACCACTGCTGCATCTGATAGATCCCAGCCATCATCACACAATGTTCCCCACAAAGAACCTCTAGTCGTTTCTCAACTGGCAGATGACTTTAGCATCTTGTTAATGGTTACAGTTGTATATTATCCATCCATTTCAAGAACAGCTTTTCAGCATAAATTCCTTCCCGTTTCATCCATGCATACCATTCCTGATCCTTGGCCAAAAGAAGCAGCACTACGTGTGTCAATCATATTGCCACAACCCATCTCTCTATACACCACTGTAGCGTTTGTTAGATCCCAGCCATCACACACTGTTCCCCACTGAAACCCACACTCTTCCAGAACAGAACTGCCATTAACCAATCTTAAAAAAATTAATTTAATTTTAATTTAATTTTAACCAATCTGAATTCACTTCCACTAGTGACTGCTATGGAGCCTGTGGATGTTTTAGCGGGATATCACAGATGCACATTATGTCAGCAAACAGAAAGAAACCACACAGGTAATTGATAGTCTCACAGAGGTTTATTTAAGGCTTATGAGTGGATGAAGCTGAAGGATCTGGTGTGACTGATGACACATTAATTTCATAGTATTTAATTTATATATAATTATATATAATTCAAAAGATATTATCGGTTCAACGATAGGTACGCAATTAAGTTTTGTGTCAATACATCGGTCTCCTTACCCAGAAGCAGAAAGAGATGCATCCACAACATATTGGCTGCAAATATAGGCTATTCCATAAGATATTAGACATGAAATACCTACTCGTTGGTGTCATAGACTGTCACATATTTTGTGTGTTTATTAATGTTTTTCCAGTTTTTCCCCATTTGTATTAATTTGATTCCAGGTGTTTTTTATATGTTTCATTGATCCCATGTGTGCCAAGCGCTAGCACTGATTGAGGGCATCACTTGGGTATCAAGTTTTGGAAGTTATTACCAGTGTTTCTTCATTTGTTTGGGGTACTTGCCAGCTCTGAAAAATAATGCGATGCAGCTCATTTCATTGTCAGTGATGCAGATGCCCCACAACATCTTGAGACCACCTGAGACCTAATTATTTCATTATCTGTATTAAAAGATGCACAGCACTAACAATGGATTTACACTGGAGATTTAATTGCAACTGACTGGATCCCATGTCGAGTTGAATAGGTTCAACTATTTCTAACAGCCTGGGGATATGATTATAGAGACATTGCTGTGTATCATCTGACACGGGAGACCTGATTAAGCAATTGTTATCTTTTGTTTTAATAATAGGCCTGGTCCCATAATGCTTTAATAAAGCATGCCAAACAAGGCAATAGTCATTTAGTCACAATGTCCTGATTCAAATTAAGCCTTATAAGTGATCACAGATTTAATTTAGATATCTTAATTCAGACCCTGTTAATGTCTGTCATTTTATTCTCAAGGAATCTCTCTCTCTCACACACTCCCACAAACACTTTCTTACTCAAATGAGCTGTGAATTTGCATTGTTCAAGTTAAGCCCTTCTCTATTGTGTGATTATTTGACTTCTTCACAGCAGAGCTGATTTAGCTTAAAGGAAGGGGGCAGGGCGAACCTGGGGTGTGGAGGGGTTGAAACAAGGAATGGGAGCATCCCAGATGGGGGTTGGGTGCTCTTGTCTTTAAACGAGACTTCTGTTTTTTTTTAAAAATAATTAAAATTAAACATTTTATAAGCAAAATATATAATATAAATAAAATAACAACAATTAAATAACAAAACAAAAGTGTGTGTATCATTTCATATTGCATGATTAATTTCTAGAAAACTCCAGGACAGCATCTTGCATCTTGATTAAAGAATAAATATGAAACAATAATATAATGTGGATTTATTAAAACAGCAAATTACACTTTGTAATGCAACTAATTTATCTATTACAAGTGGAAATGCAGAAATACCAGAAAAGCATGATACTCAAATGTGACTGCAGTCAAATACATTTTTAAAATAAATTGGCTATAAAAAAGATGAAACAAGATAAATCATTAGTAATAAGCCTCAAACCATTCAAAGACGCACAGAAATAACATTTACTTTGATTATTTGCCATATTGTACATCTCTGTATAAACTTAAATTTTCACATTTTCATGTGAAATCTAAAATGTGTTTCATATAAGCAGTGTTCAGATGTACAATTAAAAAATAGAAACACTTGTTTCGAAACAATTGGATTTTGAAGATTTAAGAGCTGATATGAAAAAGATAACTTATTTTATAATGCAAACAGCGTTTGTACAAGTCCACACCACCAAACATACAGTATAACTTTAGAAACAAAGTGAAAAATGTTTGTTATAGTAGCTACCATAACTCTTCAGTGAACACCAGCAACCGACTCAGACTTGTATAAGGCTCCATCTAGTGTTTCATCCCTGATAGGACATCATAAAAAATAATTATTTTAGGCTCCATGATTTTTTATGGCACTTGCAGACTTTAAACAGTATTGAACATTGAACATCAAACATGCACAAGAGCATACTCTGTTAAAGGTTTATTGTATAGTCGTTTGGCATTTCATTTATTGTATATCCTATTAATTTACTTATTGAAAGAACTACAGCAGCAGTATGGTGTAACGCTTATTTGAAACATATTCGGTACTTGCTGCCAGGTGCAGACCGGCCATCTAGGCGTTCTGGAGAAGTCCATCCAACGGCTGTTGGCCTGCTGGTTCATCATCAAAGAAAAAGTGTCAGATAAAGTGACATTTACAGCCAAGATTTTTATTTATCACAAACATGGTATATGGACAGCATATGACCAGCAGTGAAATGGAAGTTAAGTCCGTTGCATGGACAGTGCAATTGTTAAAGAATACAAACACAAGACAATTTACAAGATAAAAACATATGGAAAACGTAAGATAAAAAAAAGAACAAAATAAAAAGTTTATACAATAAAATGTGCAGGACAATACTGTAGACTTAATAAATATTAAGATGAGCAGGAATTAAGATAAGCAACAGAGAAAAGGGGGCACTAATGCAATAAAAAAATTGTCTTATGTCTTTAGTACGTCCCGCTGGATCATTTTAGATTTAGGTGATCAATTTTAAAATATTAAAAATGTAAGTCACGTAAAGACTGCTTTCAGTTTATACTGTTAATACTATCTCCATCCAGGAGAGGTCGCTAGTTTCCAGTGTAGTAGGACGTGCACTCTGAACATTAAAACAGCATTTTCCAGTCAATATGGTAAATAGATTAACTTTTTTTTTAACAGGTTCAAGGGGATACTTATATGTTTGGATTGTTTGGAAATATGTTATTTAAATCACCATCACATCACTTGCACTTGCCTCAAATTTCAAAGGTAAAATGCATTGTCAACAAAAGCTTTTTGCTACAGTAAATGCATGACAGAACTGCTTGCACTGAACTATGTTCTTAGGGTTTCAGCGGGTCCTTAAAATCACTTAAGTTAGTTTCAATTAAAGGCCATGCAAACTCCTAAACAATACAGCAAGTCTTAATTATTAGACGCCTTAAATTTGGGCACAGAAAGACAAGAATTGCAATATAGATTAGTATGTAGAATTAAAATTCAAAAGGCTCTGATTTCACTGAATAAACTTTTCCCTCTTTTCATGGCTTTGGAAAACTTGTCTCGGATGTTTCTCTGCATCGGTTTTTGCATAACTCTGGGTCGTCGAGACCAAGCGTCGTTGTAATTTATTTCTAGGAATTAAATACTTTCCCTGAATCTTTAAAGTGTCCATGAGCGATCGCACAGGTGTGGATATATTTGCGCAGCTCAGCTATTCGATGCTCCAGTGTATTCAGGAGATGTTGCTCTAGTGTAGGACCTCAGCAGAATGAGGAACAAACCGAGAAAACACATCCACCGAATGTAATCACCACGGACCAATGGAATCTCAAAGGTGTTTAGGAGCCCAAGTGAACTCCCCCAGAAAGTTTGCTTTGGTGAGCTGTTTCAAGCTGCTGAAACAAACTCAAAACGAACTTTGTTTCGGCCTGATTTTGTTCTAAATGATGTCATATCAGTTCATTCTTCAATTTCGTTTTGAAATGACTTTCTTCTTGTCTATAATAATTAAAGACGTTTTGGGAAATGAACGTGATCAAACATATTGGGGAGTGGAAGATGGGTTGAGGCAGACTATAAATTCTTACATTCCCCTCTTCGACACTCTTGGTCCAAAAGAAGCATCGCATCCACTGCCTTACACAGATTACACCCACCTTCCTGGTGCCCAGTGGCGGTGAAGCCCTGGCTTAGGTTGTCCCCCTCAGGCCAAGGGAAAATCTTACCCTTCATTGGGTCATCACCTCATGTACATTGGTTATCGCTCCCTCCAATTAAGCAAAATGAATATACTTTCATTTTTGATGATTTATACTTGACTTTTTTCATCAAAGCTATAGAAAGTTAATCGCAGAATGTAATTAAAGAATTTCTCATAAATTATCTGAGGAATAATTGACGATGAGCCATTAAATTATTAAAAAAAGAATGCACACCCGAGATGGTAATAGGGCCATGACACAAAGCAGAGTTATTCATTACATAATTTACTATGATTACCACACCTCAAGACAACGATCAGATGATATATTTAAAGGGATTCATCTGTTTTTTGTACCTTAATCGCTATTGTGAGTAGGATTATTTCTTCCGCATCTTATCCAGTGCCTCTTTTGCTAGTACCAAAACATCATTTTAAAGCCGGTAATGGAGGCTTGAGCTGTTGACAGCTTTCTAATGCAGTTATTAATGGGGTTATTAGAAATAGAGCGAGAGAGACAGAGACCCACACACACAGAGAGAGAGAGAGAGATAGCTGCATCTCTAAACTTCGTGGTCTCCTTGAAGGTGGGAAATGTCAAGTGTAGCCTTTAAGTTGCTACATTATATAGGCAAACTGATACAATCGTCAGGGCAGCGCTGACAACACTTTTATATGCAAACTGCGTGACCGTTATTACAGTTAATTGTGCGAAGTGATATGGAACTGTAATGCGGTCAGGAGAGCTGCCTGGATCTACATTCGCCGTGCATTTCCCAGAAAATAATTGCACACCTCCGAATGATCGTCAGCCAATCAAATTCAAGCATTCAATGGCACCGTAGTATTAAATTCTAATATTTATGCCATGAACACACTTCTCAGAAATTATAAATAAATCCCCCCCCCCCCCGATAGTAAACATATTTTCCTAAAATATGATACTATCATGAAACGATTCACATCAATATCTGCTTGTGACTAAGCTACAGTCATGTTCATGCAGTGCAGTCTGGCAATGTCTCAGTGGATTCTCCCGGTTTTCCTTTTGACAGTGCCAACCGGGTTTTTAAACCACCTATCTTCTTAAGCAAATCACGATAGCTTATCCTTCTTTTGTGTGAAAAGTGACACTGTCACTTTCTCTAAACAACCATCCCATTGTCAGGGTTCGGCAAAGGAGGAACTCAAGTGCAGACAGGATTCTCAACACGAAGGGTTTATAAACACAAAAGGGAAAACAAAACCCACGAGGGGGAAAACAACAGCTAGGGCGGAAACTAAACAACTTAACAGGACAGGATTGACATGATAACAAACTCTTAAACACTAACTACAAACAAACACTCACGGTTACACAAAGACTTCTCAAAGGGGGTTACAAGGATAAACTTCTCTCACAAGGCTGATCAGTAGGAACACATATGAGGTACAATGAACCGACAAAAGACAGAGCACACTAGGGGATCTAAATAGGGGAACTAATTAAGACACGCCAGGTGGCACAGATAGGACAATCACGACAAGACTAGGATAACAAGGGGGGCGGGGCAAGGGAACGAGACAACACAAGCACATGGCCCAAAGACAAGGCCATGAGCTTGTACACAAAACACGGGTCTGTCATGATCCTGCCTCAAGACTAGAGAAAAATCAAGGACACGAGGGCAGAATCATGACATTCATCCTTTCCTCATGCATGACAGAGAAAGCTTTGATGAGTTCTCTCGCTGTCTTGATAATGTCCAAAAATGTGACCAGCTTTTCCACATGCGTAACAGAGTAATAACTTCTGAATTTACTCTTTCTAATCTCTTTGGTCTCTGATGGAAACTAGTAGATTAATCTAGAACATTCTCTCCTGCTGAATGCAGCAACTGGATGTCTAGATTCTGCAGCTTTCATTTGACTTCTTGCAATGAAAAGTTGTGTTATTTTGGAAATGATTTGCCTGTATTGTGCATTTAATTCAGACTTAAACAATTAGATTTTGTTTAGTTGCCTTGGGCAAACCACTGTACCAGCAGAACATTTCCCATAACCTGGATGCAAATGCTAGAGGATGCTCTCCAATTTCCATTGTCACTTCAGTTATCTTTCTCAAGGTAACCAAATTAGTCCCAGCAAGTTCAAGTAGAGAGTCTCTTCTTGAACCTTTGTCTGCTCTTTTGTCATGAACTTCTGGTGAGAGAGCTCTAGTTAATGAGCGAGGAATGGAGATCATAATAAGTCTACAAGCATCTTCGTCTGACACACAATAAACATCCACTACCTTATCCAGTTTTGACAAAAACTCTACAGGATCCATGTTATCAGGGTCAAAAGTACCCACTGCTGTAACAAGACTTTGTAAGTCCATAGAAGAAAGTTGACTAACAGCTTGGCCATTTTCATTTCTTTGATCAAGAACTTGCTCATTTCCAGTCTTTTCGCACTGGTGCTATTGGGAACCGAATCATCTGAAGAATTATGTCGTTGACTAAAGTCTTCCTTAGTTTTTTTCGTCATATTCAGAATTGGATTGGACATGTCCCAACTGTCTAGCAGTTCCTTCATACAAACATCTAAATGTTTTCCTCTCTGTTTTGGACTTTGAAATTTGTTTATTATCTGTTCCTTCAAAATGATCTCTTCAGCCTCACAGTTTCTCGATCACATGACATAACCTCTGACTTGAGAATTTAGCATCTTGTTTTCTGTTTTCATTTCTTCTAATTTTTTCTAGTTACTTGTATGAGGCAAAAATACTCCTCTACATCCGCTACGTTCTCAAAACTCAGGCAATTTGAAAATACCTAGAATATCAAAATCAACTGCGGGCAGCAGATCCTTTTCCTATTTGGCCCCTAAACTCTGGAATAACCTACCTAACATTGTTCGGGAGGCAGACACACTCTTGCAGTTTCTCTTTGACCTGGCATACATATAACATACTGATATGCTTTTAATATCCAAATCTGTTAAAGGATTTTTAGGCTGCATTAATTAGGTAAACCGGAACCGGAAACACTTCACATAACACCCTATGTACTTGCTACATCATTAGAAGAAGGGCATCTACGCTAATATTTGTCTGTTTCTCTCTTGTTCCGAGGTCACCATGGCCTCCAGATCAGAGGGTCACTCCAGTCGCTCGGATCCAGTACGTATCCAGACCAGATGGTGGATCAGCACCTAGAAAGGACCTCTACTGACCAGAAAGACAGCGGAGACCAGGACAACTAGAGCCCCAGATACAGATCCCCTGTAAAGACCTTGTCTCAGAAGACCACCAGGACAAGACCACAGGAAACAGATGATTCTTCTGCACAGTCTGACTTTGCTGCAGCCTGGATTTGAACTACTGGTTTCGTCTGGTCAGAGGAGAACTGGCCCCTCAACTGAGCCTGGTTTCTCCCAAGGATTTTTTCTCCATTCTGTCACCGATGGAGTTTCGGTTCCTTGCTGCTGTCGCCTCTGGCTTGCTTAGTTGGGGTCACTTCATCTACAGTGATATCGTTGACTTGATTGCAAATAAATGCACAGACACTATTTAAACTGAACAGAGATGACATAACTGAATTCAATGATGAACTGCCTTTAACTATCATTTTGCATTATTGAGACACTGTTTTCCAAATTAATGTTGTTCAGTGCTTTGACGCAATGTATTTTGTTTAAAGCACTATATAAATAAAGGTGATTGATTGATTGATTGAAAAAGAGCTTGAAGTGCATTAGCAACTTTTACCTCTATGTTTTTGGGTATTTTGGGAGAATTTTTTAACTGAGACACAGGCCACTCGTATGGGTCATCTGCCTTCTCTATCCCATCAAACATTTCTACTGTGCTGTGCTTAGCGATGCATTTAAATATCAGCTCTTCCATTTTCACAATCTTATTAAATTTTCTTCAGCAATTCAATAGGCTTTATTACTTCACTGACTGAAAATGTATAGTTTCTTTAAGATACCTGTTAGTCTAATTATTCACAGCTTCTGTGCTTTGGACGCAAATGAATAAAACAATTTTCACTGCTTTGGACGTGGCCACACTCCATCATGCCTTTAATGTCACTACACTAAACTGTTAAAAATGTAACACACTCACAATACGTTGGACAAAACAACACTACTTTGGGTTTTAAACTTCACAAAGTCACAATGCGTCTGACTTACTACACTATAACACACAACAGTTCTGAAATAATTCTGTGACCACACTGCTTCGGGTCAGTTCAGTTTCTTTAGAATTTCAACAGAATTATCACAGCAACTAACTCTGTTTCAATTACGTTGGAAGCTTACAACTCTGTTTCAGTGACTTTAGAAACAATGCGTCTTATACAACTCTGCTACCACATTACGTCGGTCTGATTCAATTACTTTAGAACCTTAACAGAATTATAACAGACCAGCACATTTAAGTTACTTTAGAAACTTTAAACTTAAGCACTTTGCTTCACTTTAGAAACAATAGCCCCTTTCAATAACAATAACCCCTAATGATTCCAATCCAACTCTGATAACAAAGTGTGTCAGGCTGATTCACTTCTATTAGAATCTTAACCAGAATTTTTACGGAATAACTTCTCCTGCCAATACTGTCTAAACCAAATTCTCATCTGTCCTTAAATTTTATTTTTTAGAAATGTATTATTATAATTTTTTTTTCTTAACGAAGGGGTTTCCTGGTGAACAACATAGAAGAAATAAACCGCTCTTCTTACCATTGCCTGCTTTTGGGGGGATTCCCTTATTGGGTGGCTCGCCAATGTAAGAAAAAGTCATGAGGATGTGGAAGATCTCGATGAAGATGTTTTTTGCAGCATAGAATTGACTAAGTACATGTAGTACCTTGGGTTCAACGGAGTTGGATTGGACCCAGAACATCCTAAGCTCAAACCTTTTATGCATTTTCAGTTTACTACCCTTCTTGTGTATGAAGTTGCTCCTGTTGTAACAGCTGAAGTCTGTATGAGAATTAAGTTCTAACACCCCTTTGTCTGAGGTGGTTCTTGGTGTCCCACACCTTTCCCATTCTACCATTGGTCACCATTGGCTCAGGATGTGATTATCCCAAATAGTCTACAAACAACATAAGTTTTGACTTTCTTCTTCTCTATAATAATTAAACCATTTTGGGAAATGAGCATGATCAAACACAAGCTGGGTCGAGGCAGACTATACATTCTTACATATATTCATTTGAAACAGCACCTGTATTCTAAAGTCAAGTCAAAAGTACATCATGCTAATGTGCATAAGAAAACATTTATGATATATATAACTCTCATGATATATGCTGATGTTTTTAAGGTAATACCGGGCTAGATGGTTGTCTAGATGATTGAGGTAGTCTTTAAACAGTGGATTTTTGACAGTAATATACTTGTTCATCTTTGACACCAGCCACCATACAGCCTAAACATCATCAAAACTGACTAATATCAGTGTGAATTTACACCATAGCTGTGCATTTTTATCTGTCAAGTAAATAACACTGATATCCACAAGCACATTTGATAAGTTTAAACATGTTTTGCTGGAATCTACTCCACTGCACATAATCAAATGAACAATAGCCTATGCAAACTTCCCATTCTAATTCTCTTCAGGGAGATTCTGCAGAATGTAATTTGTTTGCAGGGACATAAAATTAGCTTATAGGAGGTTACTGACAGAAAGCTTATCTCGACCTCATCAATGTTTGACCATAAATATCTGAGCTTTATGACTTGCTGTGTGAATGTGGTGTTAAAAAACACACACACAGTGTATAGAGAATTTTTCATTCCCGAAATGTGAAGGAACTGATTTTATTGCATCTAATATGGATAAGTTAAAGGTATGGAAAATTCCAATTAAATTCTTTGTCTCTTGCATAAGATCCTCACTGGCGTGATTTGTTGGTCCGTGTGTCCATGTAAACACAAACAAATCTAGAGTTCTAGCATTCATGAATATTGACATTTTGTTTCCATGTAGTTTACATGTATTTGCAAATTTGTAAAGTAAGTTTCATGAATATATGCCATCAATATATTTTGATGATAAATATGTGTAAATATTTTGATTTAAATGGTGACAAATCTCCTCTTCACGGTTATATGAGCATATGGTATATAAAAGCATTCTCATAATTCGAGTGGATTTGCATTGAAATCGAATTACATCATAATAACATACACTGAATGACATTCAGACCTCCAGTGGTGTGTCCAACAATGTACTACAGATGGAAAAATCATTCCTGGTTTCATGGCTTTTAGTTTCAGCAAGCACTTCCTATGGAATATAGGCATATAGGAATATAGGAATATAGGTTCACATTCTGCTTGATAATAAGATAATAATTTTTTTATGTTGATCATTGTCTTATAAGGAAATCAGAGGGGAGGAGCCAAGACCTCAACTGATTCTACAACTAAATTAAATCACCTGAAACCTCCTTTACTTGATCTTACGTCCTCACAGAGACAAAGACTCTTCTGAAGGAGACTGGCATATTAACAGGTTAAAGAAATAATTTTTTTGCAAATGTATTTTATTAGATACTAACAATATTTGTAAATAATTCTAGTTATCTAACTCTTGCACATTCCCTTACTTTCAATTTTTTTAATTGTGTAATTTGAAGTTACTGAATTATGAAAATAACTTCTAATTGAACACTACTGAAGTAGCATGCACTTCATTAGTAACCAAAGTACAGTTAAATAAGGTTTCTGGTTGCAAAAAAAAAAAAAAAAAAAAGTATTTTTGAACAATAAAAACAGACACTGAAGTTGCTTTTTTTCTGATTTCTGACTTTTTCTGATTTTCTTCATAATGGAACATGGGGAACAGTGTGTGATGATTTCTGGGATCAATCAGATGCTGCAGTTGTGTGTAGAGAGATGGGCTGTGGAAATGTGATCGCTGCAAAAAGTAATGCTTATTTTCAACAAGGATCAGGACAAATATGGATGGATGATGTAAATTGCAATGGCATGGAGTCTTCACTGATGAACTGTCAGACACCTGGATGGGGAATACATGACTGTATGCATTTAGAAGACGCTGGAGTCATCTGTGAAGGTGAATGAAAGCTATGTAAATATTGAACACACTAAATAGAACCAAACTTTTCGAATCCCTTACTCTCTGTTTTTATGCTAGAGTTTATTAGGTTGATAAATGGTCCTGACTCTTGTTCTGGACGAGTGGAGGTTCTTCATGATGGTCAGTGGGGAACAGTGTGTGATGATGGATGGGATCAAACCGATGCTGCAGTGGTGTGTAAAGAACTGAATTGTGGGAATGTGATTGAGGCAAAGAGTGCTGCTTATTTTGGACCAGGTGCAGGACCAGTATGGATGGGTGATGTACAGTGTACTGGGACTGAGGCTTCACTTGTGAGCTGTAAATCAACAACATGGGGAATACAGAACTGTGGACATTTAAAAGATGCTGGAGTCACCTGTAACAGTGAGTTAATATTTCTTGGATGCATTTTGTATGTTGTTTTAAAAAAGTTCAGAGAAAAATTTTGTTCCAAAAGCGTTTGTTCCTTTTGTCTGTAAAATATTAAAGGGTTAGTTTAGCCAAAAATTAATGTTCTACTCACCCTTGAAGCATCCTAGGTGTATGTGACTTTCTTCTTTCAGAATCCTATCAGAGTTATTTAAAATATTTTCCTTGCTCTTCCAAGCCTTGGGATAAGGAGGTGTTGAATTTGGGGGGTGAATAAAGCCCTAACAGTGAACAGTTAACTCTTTAAAATAAAGGTTCTTTATTGGCATTGATGGTTTCATGAAGAACCTTTAATATATATTCCATTGCACAAAAGAATCTCTACAGAAGAAGAAGGTTCTTAAGATTATTAAAATTTTCTTCACACTGAGAAAAGTGCTTAGTAAGGGACCCAAAATGGTTCTTCTTTAGCATAACTGCCAAAATACCCCTTTTGGGACGTTTAATTTAAGAGTGTTGCATTTCAACTAACTTTTTAATAATGTTGTCTTTTTAATTCATGATTATAAATACTATAAAAATGCATGTTTAAATTTAATTTATATCTGTCAACACATTAACTAGCATCGTATAATGGGATCTTAGTGTTATCATTTTATTCAAGATGTTGCTTATATTAGCAAAATTTTTATTTTGGTGAACTATTTCGGATTAGCCAAAAACGTACATTTACATGTATACAAATAATTTTGGTTCCAGATCCAACTCCTTCCACATTACATATACCTAAACCTACCCGTCTCCACCCCCTGATCCCTAAACCCACTCATCTCCACCCCTTTACCTAGCAATCTTCATAGATGTGGATCCAACAATGCCCCCTGGATCTTGTGTTCTGCAGTGAGGGGCTACTGCATGCATCACTTATTGTGGGTGTGGGTATCAGATTGCACCTCCCTCCATTCTTTGGGACACCAGCCAAGGACATTCACCTTGACAATAAAGAATTAGAATTCAAAAAATTTGAGGGAGTTTTTAGAGTCAAGGTATGCATTCACCTTGAGAACTTCATCTTTGTTTCCAAATGCAATGACTTCAGTTTTTTCTTTGCATAACTGATTAAAACTCTGGCACATCCAACTGTTAATTTCATCAATGCATTGGCAGAGGGAGTCAATGGGGCTGTAGTCATTTGGAGATAAGGCTAGGTAAATCTGGGTATCATCAGCATAGCTGTGATCGGCTGTGTTTGGTTCTTTCTCATTATTTGCCTTAGTGGGAGCATATACAGGTTAAACAAGAGTGGTGCAAGAATTGAGCCTTGTGGGACTCCGCATGTCATGGACGTCCACTTAGACTTATGCTCTTCTATACTCACATAATAACTTCTCCCGTCTAAGTATGACCTGAACCATTTGAGTACCATCCCAGAAAGCCTGGCCCAGTTTTCCATTCTCTCTAGTAGTATCGTATGATTGATAGTGTCAAACGCAGCACTGAGTACTAATCCTTTACACCTTTCCAACTGTGGTAACGTGATTGGGTCAAACGTCCCACCTTTCCATCCTGTGGACCTTGTTACCTAGTCCCAAAATATACAGTTAAGTAAAACAGTGTCTTCAGAGTCCCAAGATTCCAAACTTGATGTGAATTGGTTGAGGTATCTCCCAAATCAGTAGCAGCTCCTATAATATAATATAATATACTTGACTGAACTGTTTGCTGTGGTCTATATTCTTATATAAGCCTCTTATACATTGTACTTATACTTTTATAATGGCTATTATTAATCAATTAACAAAAAGAGGCAGAGGCAGGTTCATCGTTGATCGCTACTTTCAGGCATACACCACTCCTACAAAGTAATAAAGGTACCATAGGCAGTGAAAACGCAAATCGTACCAAATCGTACTGAACTGAACTGTACTGTACCGCTCAGTGGAAATGAGCCATAAGCCGTTGTTGAGGGTTCAATGACACCTTCCTGACTTAACCACAGTGGGAAAAAGGGGTTCCTGTTGTAACATTTTTACTACTAGTGCCATCATGTCTGCTGTTTCTTACATAATGATGGAGTAATCCATAACTAAAGCACAGTTCTTTCAAAAATGGCACATCAGTTTCTGTAAAAAGTACAGACATCACACAAACAGTATTATTGCCACTTTTATTACCGTATATTCCGCACTATAAGGCACACTTAAAAGCCTTTAATTTTCTCAAAAAATGTTGACATTCCCTTTAGCACAGCTCCATCTAGTGGATGCATAATGCAAACCCAGTCAAACGTTTGACTGCAGTATCTTCTATTCTATTCGCCTTTTAATCCGGTGCGCCCTACACATGAAAACAGTTCTAAAATAGGCCATTCATTGAAGGTGCGCCTTATAATCCGGTGCGCAATTTAGTGCGGAAAATAGGGTATGTGTGTATGAAGTATTATTTAAAATATAATTTTAAACAGATCTCTAATTCTTAGAAAATTGTGTTCATGAGATTTTGTGTCATTTTTACACATCTGGTGGCCACAGATGGGTCTTGAAGAGTGAAAATGTTAACATGTAAAACTCTTTCAACAGATGTGAAGCTGGTCAATGGTTCCAGTGAGTGTGATGGAAGAGTTCAGATTCGGTATAATCGGCAGTGGGGCGCAGTGTGTTACTCAGGCTGGGATCTAGCAGATGCTACAGTGTTGTGTCAAGAGCTTAACTGTGGAGACATTGCTGAGCCAAAAGCATATGTGCAACCTTCAGAGCAAATATGGATGGATCAAGTGGCTTGTACAGGAAATGAGTTGACAGTGCAGGACTGTCCTTTTATTGGATGGGGTGTGAGCAGTTGTTTGGATGGACTTCATGCGGGAGTTTTTTGCCAAAGTAAGATCAACGTACATATGAGCATCTCAAATGATGCATAGCTTAACCCTGCTTTTGTGTTTTGGAATCTTTTGTGTTGGAGTCTTATAGACTCCCCAATTGACCCTTACTGGTTTTCATGCAGTTTGGAACAAATCAAGTACAAATCATGTTAGTTGCTATTTATGCTTGTGGTTATTATACACTCATATAAAAATATATGAGGGATTAAACATTTTTTTACATAATTTTTTTAGTCTCAGATAATCCAAAATAGCAGTTTTCTGTTCAGTCGCTCAGATGTCGGGAGTAAATGACTACTACTTTTATTACATCCAACAATGAAACCCCTCAATCACTTAGGAGTCATGCTTGTCTGCATCTCGGACTGATGACAGCTCACTCAGGAGGTAAGACACAAGTCCAGTCTGTGCTGAAACACTGTTGTCAATCAAATAATCATGGGAGGGGGCTCCGAACGTGTGACGCCAGACATATCGATTTGAGAAAAGGGAAAACATTTAACGACATTACAAAAAAAAAAAATAAAAATAACACTTGGTGGATTTTTATCAGTATAGGATGGTTGTGTACACACACTGCCAACATACATTTTAATTCAAACAACTTGTAAAAGTGCATGTAGCATTATATGACCCATATAGTATATTTTTGTCAAATTGCATGAAAACTAATTTGAGTCAGTTTGACAGTTGTACCGTTTTTGAACACAAAGAGGGCTAAGAATTATATAATTCCCATCCCAGTTTTCCTGACAAATGCAATGACTAGATTCCTTGTCAATGTTTCACTTCACAGAAACTATAAGAAAAGTTTTGGTCAGGGTTGTGGTGAAGGCCGAGAGTGGAGTCAATGTCAATGATCCAGATATCAAGAACAAGCTTTTGGATATGGTATGGTTCATGTTGACTAATCAAACAATCTTTGCAATAAAAACAGATAATTCAAAGTAAAAAAAAAAAAAATTGATAAAGTGAAATGTCAAAATGAGTGCTCACTAAGTGTAATCACTCTGGCATGACTTATTTCTTACTAAAATTGCACCTAATTTCACAGGTTGGGAAGGTGATTGGAAGTAAAGGAAAGTATACACAATATTGGAGAATACAGCCTGATGGGCAAGTTTTTCACAAACAGAGAACAGCCACAGGTTTGTAAACAGAGAGATGATGGGCTATCTTTTCAAAATACTGGATATGAAAATATTTTTGTATTATTGTTTTAAATGATAAACCTATTATATTCACAGGTCTTTTCTGAATGACAGAAAAGGGAGAAAACAGATTCTAATCCTAATTATAATCAGAATCAGAATGAGCTTTATTCACCAAGTGTGCACAAACAAACAAGGATTTTTTTGTAGTGTCCAAGAGCTCTACATACATACAACACAAGAAAATAGAAAGAACGTTTAAATAAAATTAAGGAAATTAAATGCAATGATGCACATCAAGATCAATAAGTTTATGTAAAGATGTGGGTATATATAAACTGTATACGTGTATATCTTTGTTGCTTTTATAAAAAAAATTTTATGTATTAATCTTCATTAATCGGTGTAGGTTTGATAATGTACTTTATAGAAATGTACATTTGGTAATGTTTACAAATTTAACAAATCAACACATGGTTAAAATAAATTATAACTTATTTCAGGAGATAAATGTGAAAATGCATGAAATATTAAATCAGAAAGCAAATAAACATCTAACATGTAAAGAAAATCAGTTGTACATTTATTTTTCTTTGACAGAGGATCAGTGGATCACTGTACACAATATAACAAACCTTCAAATTTGTGGCCAAAAAAAGCATGACTTCATTTGAAACTGTTTTGTGTGCCATAGATTTATTTCATCACACAATGTACATGGAAAGCTGGGTCCACTATAAAGATTCTTTGTGTTTGATTATTTATTCAGGAAATGTTTTGCCTAAAGCTTTGAAATCTCTGTAGTTGTTCAAATTATTAAATCATTATTTTCTCTTTAATACAGATGATGCCAGGTTATTTTTCTATAGATCCGCCATGTTAGCAATATTAAGGTTACCTGATTGAAAGAAAGGGTTGCAAGGTTTTAACAAAACCCGCGCAATTGCTACTCAATACTAGCCCAAACTATCCATGTTGGAGTTTGGTTCATGCAGTGTTTTCTTGTACAATTTTATTTGACAAAGTTATTTTATAGAGTAGAGGTTGCATGTGTGTGACTGAAATTAAAATGTAATGCATTCCAGCTGAAATCACGCTGATCTGTTGCCACTAAATTGTGCAAGTGTCCTGAAAGTTCAAGTTTGGTCGTTTCTCAGGAAGACAAAGCTTTTGACTTGCGTTTACAGCTGACTCGAGCATCGTGTTGCTTAGACTTGTGTATTCCATCTATTTGAGGAACAGTGTAGATTCATTCCCAGCACATTGTAGCCTACACAATCGATATCGTTTCTGATCCCTGGCTGAAATAAGCACCACATTTTGCTTATATAGCATCCCCACAACCCATCTTCCTACACACCACTGCAGCGTCTGTTAGATCCCAGCCATCATCAAACATGGTTCCCCACTTTTCCAGAACAGAACTTGCCATTAACCAATCTGAATTCACTTCCACTAGTGACAGCTATGAAGCCTGTGGATGTTAGAGAGATGTCACAGATGCACATTATGTCAGCAAACAGAAGGAAACTATAAAGGTAACTCACAGAGCTTTATTTAAGGCTTCAGAAAAGGAGCAAGCAGTAGAGGTGTGATGAGACACTTATCCCACGAGACGAGACAGGAGACTGGGTTCAGGAGATGAGATGAGATTTTTTGAAATTTTAAAAGAAATCCTCAATGATGGAAAATATAGGGGAAAATAATATTTTATTTAACTGAAAAACAGAAAAGGCAAAAACATGTAGGTGCATTTTGAAATCAACTTGTGCTTTATGAAATGAAACTTATTTTTTTATTAAATTATATGCAGCAATAAACAACATGTAAGAGCTGCACTATTCTGGATAAATTGAGAATCATTATATATATATATAATGTGTGTGTGTGTGTGTGTGTGTGTGTGTGTATATATATATATATATATATATATATATATATATATATATATATATATATATATATATATAAATTGGAGATCACGATATTCTCATGATTGTGAAGGACTTTTTTTTTACTAGTGGTTCTGACAAAATGTTCATTTTTTTTTATTATATTAAAAAAAAGAGACACATATCTACTAAATTAAATTTTTAAAAAAGAAATCAACGAAGGAGTCATTGTCCCAATTCATAAAGACATTTTTCACTACTGGAATCTTCTGAATGAACTTCAACGACAAATATTTTTTTTAAACGGGCAGTTGTCGCCACCTGGTGGAAGATGATACACTTTACACTTACACGTGTTAAGATACTTTCGTTTTGATCGCTACTGTAGAGAAATGTTTATACCCAAACTGTACCTTTATCCCAGTACTTGTTGCTTAAGTCATAATAGACATAACCGAATCGTTGTAATTCAGGAATAAGATCGTGTGTGTGTTTGAACTGAGATCGTGATCTTAATGTAAACACTGCAAAATGTTTTACAAGGTTATCGCGAGACCTCGTCACATCCCTAGCAAGCAGTGATCACAGGTGAGATAATGAGCTGATAATCTTTTATCTGAACAGTCACTGAGGCTTTCCTTTCCAGGTTGTGGCTGGTCCCTTGTGCTTCGTTAAGACAGAAGATGATGGCTGATGACTGGAATTGGTTAGATGAACAGGTAAGGTAAGGAGCCAGGTAAGTTAATATATTAGATATTAGCAATTATGAATGAAAGCATGAAAGAAATGTATTTAAGCATCTTCAATACTACTACTATTACTACTACTAATAATAACAATAATAATATTGTATCATTCAAATGTAATGTTTAGTTGAATCTAGTGTTGAATTTCCAATGATAGGCAGTAAGCATATAAAATGAAAAAATAAATGTAATAAAAATAAAACACAAGTATGGACTGTCAGTGTAGAGTAAACAATATTACTAAAAGTAGATTAAAAAAGTTTGTCAAGATAAGTTTTATTTTGGCATGAGAACATCTTGACAGAAAGTGTGTAGTAGTTTAAAAGGTTTAAAGTTTGAAAGTTTTGATTAGTTTTGCCTTTGAAGCCGTTTTAAGTTTTAAATAATATTTGAAACAAACCCCCCTTAATCTCAACTGAACAAAAGTACTTATGCTAAATGTATATGAAAACATTCATTATGTCTATATGCTAATGTTTTTAGGGTAATACCTGGCTAGATGGTTATCTGACTACTTCTTATAGGATTGAGGTAGTCTATTAAACAGTGGACGTGTGACAGTCATACAGACTGTTTTCCTCTTGTTCATCTTTGACTACAGCCACTATAGAGTGGGAACATCTTCCAAACTGATTCATATCAGTGTGGATTTACACACAGGTGCATTCTTATCTACCAAGTAAATAACACTGACATCCACATTTGATAAACAAAACATCTTGAAATTCAAACATGTTGTGCTGGATTTGTGTGCTGCATATAATCAAATTACTATTTCAACCTGAACAATATGCAAACTTCCCATTCTAATTCTCTTCAGGGAGATTCAGCAGAATGTAATTTGTTTGCAGGGACATAAAATGAGCTTATAGGAGGTTACTAAGCTTATCTCCACCTCATCAATGTTTGATCATAACTATCTGAACTTTATGACTTGCTGTATGAATGTGGTCTCAAACAAAACATATAGTGTATAGAGAATTTTTCATACCTGAAATGTGAAGGAAACATTTTTATTGCATCTCTTAGGTATAAGTTAAAGGTATGGAAATTTCCAATTCAATTCTTTGTCACGTGAGAACCTCACTAGCGTGATTTGTTGGTCGGTGTGTCCATGTAAACACAAACAAATCTAGAGTTCTAGCATTCATGAATGTAGATATTTTGTTTTCATGTAATTTGCATCTCTTTGCAAATTTATAAAGTAGGTTTCATGAAACTGACCCACTCTAAATATTTAATGTTTGAAAACTGACAGATATCCTCTTCACAGCTATATGATAATGTAGTATATGAGAGCATTCACTTCATGAAAATATGCGTTTATTGTGGTACATCCATAAAGAAGATGAGAAATTAATTCCTGGTTTTAATATAACCAAGCTCTTTCTGAGTATTTAATAGGTTTACGTTCTGAAAGATGGACTGCATGATAATAAGAGTTTTTTTCTGATGTTGATCATTGTCTTATAAGGAAATCAGAGGGGAGGAGCCAAGACTTCAACTGATTCTACAACTAAATGAAATCACCTTGAAACCTCTTTTACTTGATCTCACGCCCTCACAGAGACAAAGACGCTTCTGAAGGGACTGCTATATTAACAGGGTAAAGAAATCTATTAATTAATCATTTTCTGTAATTTACAGATTTTATTAGATACTGTATTTTATTAGATACTGACAACATTTATGATTTTCTGGTGTAGCTGATATTATTTGCTTATTATAAATTGTGTATTTAACCTTTTTTTTTAAAAACTCTTTTTGTTAATTATTTGTAGTTACTAAATTATGAAAATGACTATGAAATTGTACTCTACTGAAATAGTATGCACAATAAAAAATAGGGTTCCTGTTTGGAAAGAATAAATGTGCAGATATCTTGTGTCAGAAATGTACAAAACAAAGTCAAAGTCAGAGAGTCAAAGTAATAATTTTGTTTTTCTTTCAGGGCACAATGTTTAATTCGTTGTGGCTCATTCTCATATTGGGTATAAAGAAGATCTTAAAGGATTTTAGTATGTTATTGAAGTTTAAGATGTATGTTATAGATGTCCATAACGTGTTTTATAATTCATACAGATTTTGGAAATGTACCTCCAGTCGAATTGTTTCTGAGGTTGATGAATGGTATCGGTTTTTGTTCTGGGCGAGTGGAGGTTCTTCATGATGGTCAGTGGGGAACAGTGTGTGATGATGGATGGGATCGAACCGATGCTGCAGTGGTGTGTAAAGAACTTAATTGTGGGAATGTGATTGAGGCAAAGAGTGCTGCTTATTTTGGACCAGGTGTAGGACCAGTATGGATGGGTGATGTACAGTGTACTGGGACTGAGGCTTCACTTGTGAACTGTACATCAACAAAATGGGGAATACAGTGAGCATTTAAAAGATGCTGGAGTCACCTGTAACAGTGAGTTATGCAAAATCCACTAGCCAATTTTCTATTGACATTTTCTCAAACTCAGATGATTGGCCTCCCAAGTGAGACCCCATATGTCGTTCGACGTAACTCGTGGTTACCGACAGATAGGTACGGAAGTTCTAAGTGGCCATGCATTATTTTATTTTTTTTCTAGTTATTACGACTTAATTTTCTCATCTCGACATAACGAAAGTTGTTTTCACGACATGACAGTTATCACGACATGACAGTTTTTACTGTTGCTAGAGTAACAAACTCAGCTTCGACAGGATCAGCACTCTTACTGTAGCCTATATTTCAGCAAATTTTGCTTCGCCTAGGTAATAACGTCTACAATAGATAAATGCTGATCCCAGTTGATTTTTCCAGAGACAGTACACCAAACGTTTTGTTTTTGTAATTGACATTTCAAAACAACACCACAAACACTTCAGAAGGACGCAGAACTATTATTAGATCTTTTAGAGCTGCTTGGATTAAACTCACTTTTAATTTTCCCTTTATTTGAAATTAAATTATAATTTGTAATTTTTAGTAGTCATTATTTTCTGTGACGGATATCATGTGCGTTACAAGCTTCTGTTTGAAAAGAGCGTTCATGTGTAAGTGTACTGTAGGCTATGTGTAGTACAACATTATAGAACATTACTGAATTAAATTAGCCTATGCACTTTACATATACATCACATTTCTCATCAATATGATTAACAAAGATTAATAATAGGAAAAAGAGGCACATCACAAATTGTTAAGATAACGAGAAAATGAAATCGTTATAACGAGAAAACAAAGGGAAAAAATGATAATGCATGGCCGCTTAGAACTTCCGTAGATAGGGGACCATTTTACCCTCACAAAAGGTTTTAGAAATAGACATTACAAAAAGGCAGGAGAAGTACCAAGTACAAATTATTGTTGTATTGTTAAAGCTGCAGTAGGTAACTTTTGTAAAAAATAATTTTTTACATAGTTGTTAAACCTGTCATTATGTCCTGACAGTAGAATATGAGACAGATAATCTGTGAAAAAAATCAAGCTCCTCTGGCTCCTCCCAGTGGTCCTATTGCCATTTGCAGGAATACATCGCTCCCGTTAAGAAACAACCAATCAGAGCTGCTTTCCGTAACTTTTTTTTATGTGTTCAAAATTTACAAAATGTATATAATAAGTGAGTACACCATGAATCCATTTTCCAAACCGTGTTTTTAGCTTGTCCTGAATCACTAGGGTGCACCTATAATAAGTGTTTATATTCGGACTATTTTAGATTGCTTCGGGGGAACCGCGGCGGAGTAACCCAGTACCTTTGTGATTCTTCATAGACATAAACAGAGAGAAGTAGTTCTGCCTACGATGTTCTTCTGCAAGACGCAAGCAGTTCTGTTTATTAACCGCTAGAGCCTCAAAAGTTACAGACTGCAGCTTTAAACAATGTATTATATGCAAAATAACTAGTGCAATGATATTTTTATAGAAATAGTTTACTGTGCTAAGTACAGTAACAATGTTAGTTAGTTTACAGTGTAATAGCTAGAATAGCAGACAGAAGGCAAAAGGGCCAACAAGTGCTAAGCATCTCTCGGGGAACTCCTTCAAGACTGTTGGAAGACCATTTCAGGTGACTACCTCTTGAAGCTCATCAAGAGAATGCCAAGAGTGTGCAAAGCAGTAATCAAAGCAAAAGGTGGCTACTTTGAAGAACCTAGAATATTACATATTCTCACACTTTTTTGTTATGTATATAACTCCATATATAATTCCACATGTGTTAATTCATAGTTCTGATGCCTTCAGTGTGAATCTACAATTTTCATATTCATGAATATAAAGAAAACTCTTTGAATGAGAAGGTGTGTGCAAACTTTTGGCCAGTGCAGTAAAAGAGGAGGTGCAGGTTAGATTGGTGGTGTGGAGTTTAGAAGTGTCACAGCTTGGGGGAAGAAGCTCTTCCTGAGGCTCCTGTACAGCGATAGAATTCAACAATGATCCTGGGATTCAGTTGGACCCCATTACAGAAGTTGTACCCGGTTTTAAACACAACAGGACGGTTAAGAATGATCTCAATTACATCCCATTTTCATTTATGTTTTCCTGACAAAATGATTTAGACATAATTCCATTATGACAAATCATTCTTCCTTATCAATGTTTGACTACAAACCAATTGTCAGAAATATTGTGGTGAAGGCCAATATTGGAGTAAATGTCAATAATCCAGATATCAAGAATAAGCTTCTGGACATGGAAAGGTTCATGTTAACTTTTATCAAACAATATTTGCAATCACAATAGGTAATAGATAAATGAATAAATAAAAATATAACGTTTAAACGTTTTGATGAAGTGAAAGGACAGCCTGATGAGCAGGTGTTTCACCAGCAGAGAACAGCCACAGGTTTGTACACTAGGAGGTGTTGGGAGTCTCTTGCATGTAAGATGTATGTAAATATTAATGCATTGCTGATTTTAATTATAAACCTGTTATATTCACAGGCAGGGCTGATGCATGCCTTGAGAACCAGACAGTCATACAGTAAGGATGGCAAGAAGGAGTGAGATTTATTTATTTATTTAATTTTATTTTGGACATTAGTTTAGACTTATTATTACACTAATATTACCACGTTATGACATAGTTAGTTATTCTGAATCTAAACCGCCACACCCCGCCTCCACCTTAGAGCAGCATCAGCAGTCTACATGCAAAACACCCTGAAGTACATGTAAAAGTGCCTTCAAAATCTGAATACGATTTTGGCTGTTGGTAATGACAAATGAGTTTTAAAGCCCAACAGGTGCTTCTGAAAGATAGGCTAATATTAAGTGTTAAAGCATGTGGCTCACCTTAGTGCATGCATAGATTTATTAATTAATGTTTGTAATATTTATAACTGCTATGAAGAGCTGTGCACCTCTTGCACACTATCCAAAATCTAATTAAAACTAATGCTAATCTTTCTGTTGCTTCACTCTATACAATACTGAAAACTCTATAAATGGAAAATAAATATAATGTCCTGGAACAACGTGGAATAACTTAGAATTGTATTTATTAATTCATTTTTATTCATTCATTAATTTATTTACTAGAATTGTCAAGAAATTTGATTAATCAGCTTTACTCTGGAAACATTTGTTTATGTAATGAAATGTAACACCATACAAATTAATACACAATTAAGCAAGTTATGTATCTTTATTTTAGGAGGGTGGTTTATAAATATATTAAATATATTAAATCCGAAGCAAAGAAACATTTAACATGTAAATAAAATCATTTTTAGATTTTTATTTTCCTTTCACTTCCAACCAATGAACATAGTTAAACAATGGTCAGCGACAAAGAAGCATCAACGCATGTGAAATGATTACAGACTTTCATTGTCACTGTCCTGCTGCAACCTAAACAGATATTCTAAATAGTATGTTTTATTTCATATGCTGTAAAATATATTAAACCTTTTTATTATATCATTTTATACTACATACTAAATCTCTAGTATATAATATAAAATGTAAGACCATTTTAGTATATAATTCTTAGTATTAAATTTGGATAAAAGCGTCTGCTAAATGTCTAAATGTAAATATAAACACTTCTTCATCATCAGGATGATTCTGCAAGAGCAGTTGAGTTGTTCTGTTGAATTTGTCATGAAAGGTAATTTCTTCTATGGCTCCTGTCGAAATAACAGACCTGCAACAATTTGAATGAAGATCTGACGTTCTATATTCAAGTTGTATCTTTAAAATAAGCCCATTCAGAAAGAGTTTACAAACCTGTCAGGGATCAAATAAGTTTTTCTTTTCCTGAAACACTTGCTCATTCAACTGCGTTCTCCACTTGACAGAGAAATTTCCATGATTTTTGAGCTCTTCTTTGATCTGTGCAATTCAGATGAATGATACAACAGGCACTCAATGACAACAATAGACAAATGAATAAAAATGTCATTGATTTATAAATATGTGTTACTTTGTCCAGTAGTTGTGCCATGTATGAAGGGTCATTGGGGTTTACATCAGAGTCAGCGTTCACCTTAATCCTGAGCACATTTTTAATCTCTGTAAAAGAGAGATATTGTTTAAAGCAAATCTTCATATGGTGATAATATCCCATGTATTGTAACATTATTACAGCGAAGTTGCCTATTTGATTATGTGATATTGTTTTTGTACCTATATTATTTTATGTTTGCATAGAAATATATTTGGTTAATATTTGCAAATGCAAAGAACTATGGAAGCCTGTTTCAGGCACGGAGTTTCGGAATCGAATTTAGAAATGTAAACTCAGACCCGAGGGGGGAAAAACCAGAATTGCAAAATATAGACTCAGAATTCTGCCTTTTTATCGCAGTTCTGAGTTTGTATCTAGCAATTCTAAAATTTTTCGACAGAATTTTGAGTTTACATGTAGCTTCTTCTTTTTTTTTACTTGCAATGTTTTTTCAGTTCCTACTTTTTTCTCAGAATAGAGACAGATAGAAACTAAGAGTGAAGCGCAGCACTGTGTTAAATTACACATGAACAGCTCATCATTCAGAGTTTATATCTAGTAATTCAGACTAGAATTTTGTATTTATTTTGTGGGTGGAAAAAAAAATCTGAAATGTGAGATATAAACGGTAAGAATTGTAAAAGACAAAATAAAAACAAGCATGCTTCCATAGAGGACTGATGTACTGTATGGGTTTGGACATAGACGCACCTTTGCAGATGATTCCTGCATCATATGCATGAATGCATTGATGGTTTCCCCACCCACCAAACTGGCATTTCCTTAGGTTTGACTCGTCACCTTTGCATCTGAGTGAATCCATCCATATTGGCCCATCACCAGCCCCAAAATATGCACTTCCCAAGGGCTCTACATTCCCACCACAGCCCAGCTCTCTACAGAGCACTAAACCATCTGCGATATCCCAGCTGTTGTGGCACACAGTTCCCCACCGGCCGTCATGATACACCTGCACTGTGCCCTGACACATGTTGTTCGTATTCACCAACCGTACCTCTAAAAAGAAGTCAGAAGAGTTCCTGATCCATCTCTATGCATACATTAATAATAGACAATGATAATTTAATGTATTTGAATAATTAATTAACAGAATTTAATTACAGTAGGTCTGCATGATTCATTGAAATAAAACCAAAATTATGATATGATATGATGTGATTATCAAAACACAAAGGCTGCAATTTAAATAGATAAAATATGTGCTGGTGTTTCAAAATGAAGCGCAACACAGTTTTCATTTATACACAAGCAGCTCATAATTCAAATGTATTATTATTATTCTTTTCTTTACAGTGAAATATTACAATTACTGTTATTTTAGTATCACTGAGATATTTTTATAGTTAATAATAATAACAATGCATAATTTGTTTTATTTTTATATCTTGCTTTCATTTTAATCTAAGTTAAAAAATATATTTTTGTTAGCTTTTGCTTTTTTATTTTCTGCATAGTTTTTTATTAATTTGTAATTCATTTTTATTATTAGTTATTTTATGTAAACTAAGTTAAACTTAATGAAAATGAGAAATGGTTTTATTTTCTAGCTGAAATTTTATTTTGTTTCAGTTAAAATTCATTCACAGTTTTTAAAGTTCATAGTTTTAGTTAACTATAATAACCCTGATTACACTAGTAATATTTATAATTTTGTCTTTTTTTTTACTCTGTAGGTTTTTTTTTTTTTTACTTTTGTATGTAATGAATTTCACCAAATCCAGTTGCAATTTATAATATTGAATAATTGTCAGATTAAAATTAATACAGCCCTAAATAAAATGATAAAGTTCCCATACATGGATTTATATTTTGAAAATATATACATGTAAAAAATAAAAAAAGAATAAAAAGTAAGAAAATGCTGTCAGGAAGTTCACCTCGGCAGACAACTCCTGCATCGTTTGCATGATCACAGTTATGAACTCCCCATCCGTTTGACCCACAGTCCTTTAATGTTGACTCAGTGCCTGTACATTTCACATCATCCATCCATATTGGTCCAACACCGCTTCCAAAAGCACCTTGGTTTACCTCTACTGGAGTTCCACAGCCCAGCTCTCTACAGACGACTTGGGCGTCAGTCATATCCCAGCTGTCTCCACAGACACTTCCCCACTGATTGTTTCTAAGAACCTCCACCCTTCCAGAACAAATGCTGTCTCCATCTACCAATCTCACTTCTGAGAGACAGAGTAAGTGACAACACATTTCAGAAGGCATTCATGTAAGAATAACTGTATATACAACATTTATATATAAGTAGATTTTTCATTTTAAACCTCTTTTTGTTTGAATTTACCTCCGCAGATGACTCCAGCGTCCTGTGAATGTGTACAGAGGCTGCTTACAGGCGCAGAATTAATGCAGTCCTTCAGTGAGGACTCACTGCCGGTACACTGGACAATATCCATCATTATTGACCCTGTACCGATCCCAAAATAAGCTGAGGTGTATGTCCCTGAAAGAGGACCACAGCCGAGTTCTCGGCACAGCACAATACCGTCCAGTGGATCCCAATCGTTGTGACATATTGTTCCCCATTCTCCAGTATAACGAACCTGCACTGTACCTTGACAAATGCTTTGGCTGTTTACCAGTTTCACCTCTGAAAGAAGAAAAATTCAGATGAAATCACATTGCATTTGATGTGTTGTCTTGGCGTAATCATCGTAGTTCTCTGTTTGTCGCTCACACTTACCTCTGCAGACCACTCCTGCGTCATTGTTGTGTGAACTCTTTTTCTCATTGCCTGAAAGACAACTTTTCAGGGAGATTTCAGTTCCCGAGCATGTGGTATCATACCACCATGCCGTACCTGAACCCTTCCCAAAAGCAGACCCACCATTGACACTCCGTGCACTTCCACAGTCCATCTGTTTGCAGATCACATCTCCTCCCAACACATTCCAGCCTTTGTCCAAAACAGTTCCCCACCCAAGACGTTCAAAGACGACCTCCACCCTTCCGGAGCAAGTGTTTGGTCCATCCTTAAGCCTATACTCTAAAAAAGAGAAAGAAGGATGTTTGAGGATTTTAATAAAAAATGGAGACCTGAATGTGACTGCCTCAAATCCAATTAAAAAATACCTTGCGCACAGGCTGTGATGCATATATTTTAACTTTTTTAAATAAATGTACATGCAATTTAATATGTTATGTATGCACTCCTCCCGGGCTGGTGCAGTTTCGTGATTTTTGTAAAATAACCGCTTTTCAAATTAAAGTGTTTATGTTTAATATGTTGCAGACTCATTTACTGGTACTAAATAATCAAATAATATCAGGCTTGTTTTTTTAAGCTGCAGTTGCTTATTTGTCTTGCTAGGGTTGGCAACAGTGATTACTGATTGTAGCGTTGTTTTTCTGAGAAACAAGTATGTGAATTTAAAGGGTTACTCCACCCAAAAACGAATATGTTGTCATCAATCACTTACCTCTATGTCGTTCCAAACCCTTAAAAGCTTAATTCGTCTTCAGAACGCAATTTAAGATATTTTGGAAGATAACAAGGAGGCTTGAGACTGTCCTATAGACTGCCAAATAAATAACAGTGTCAAGGTCAAATTATGTAATTTCTGTGTTAATCTCTTAATGTAAATGTGTTTATCAACATGAAAACAAAGTTTTGTTCAAGTCGTTGTTTACTTCATAAATTTTTCACTCCATGAAAAAGAGTTGGTACGCATGGTTTATAATGTCCATACAGTGCGTACATATTTACGGCAAGTTTATTTTTTATAGATCCCGATGTGTGCGAAAAAAAAATATGTACGCAATTTCTATGCCTATTTTGTGCGTACGCAACGTTTATAAATGAGACCCCTGTTCTTTCTTTAAAACGTTTTTGTATGTTCATATATTTATATAACAAAATATATACAAATTCATACCTAAATAGGACATAGTAGTATACTTAAAGTATGATGTAAAGCTCACGTAAAGAAAACTCATGAGTATACTTGCAGTATAAAATTACTAAACTAGTAGTTTACTGAGACTATACTTCAAAGTGTACAAAGTATTTAATATGTAAACTGTCAGAATACATATAAGTTCACTTTTAGTATAATTGAAGTACAAACTACAAACATAGAGGTAATTTACTTGTTTACTCAATGTTTGCTACTGTTACACTTAAAGGGGGGGTGAAATGCTATTTCATGCATACTGAGTTTTTTACACTGTTAAAGAGTTGGATTCCCATGCTAAACATGGACAAAGTTTCAAAAATTAAGTTGTACGTTTGAAGGAGTATTTTTGTTCCAAAAAACCTCTTCCGGTTTGTCACAAGTTTCAGAAAGTTTTTTTCGAGTATGGCTCTGTGTGACGTTAGATGGAGCGGAATTTCCTTATATGGGTCCTAAGTGCGCGCTCTTCTGCCGGAAGAGCGCGCGCTCCCGTATAGCAGAGCAGAGAGAGGCTGTGCACAGACAATCACTGATCAGAGCGAGAGCGTCGCGAAAAGTCACAAAAAAAGTGTGTTTTTGGTTGCCAGGGCAAGACAACCCTGCACAGATTACCAAAAGAGAAACAGCATTGAGGGACCAGTGGATGGAGTTTATTTTTACAGAGCATCAACGGAGTTGTGCAAGTGTTTTTGTTTGTTCCTTGCATTTCGGATTGCACATCGTTTATTTCTTAAGGATAATGCAGTCCCAAATAAAAAGGGTCACAATCGTGTGTTGGAACCACATGCGGTGAGTTAAACTGCTTCAATTATCTCTGTGTTGTTAACTTAGCTATCAGCGCATAAGCACATCAAGTAAACAACATGCGATGTTGTCATCAAACTGCACTTTCCACATGTACAGCTTAAAAAAAAAAAAAAAGACGACATAAAGTGGAACTTAGTCATTTTCCAAAACCGCTTAGCAAATATATACAGTTTCAGTACATACCACATAGCATACCGCCTTTGCTGATGCTGCTCTTGTTAAATTTCAGCCTCTGGATCTGTGTCACAGCTTCAACATGCTCTCAACTCAAAAGCCTACTGGCGCTCGTGATTCTTTAGCTCCGCCCACACGTCACGCCTCCAGCCGGTCGTGTTTTTCCGGGAAAAATCATTACAGACTATCTTTCTCTTATAAATATAAAAAAAATAAAGACTTTTTGGAGTTATGAAGGATGCAGTACTACTCTATAGGTACTCAAGATTAACAGGATATTGAGTGAAAACTAGCATTTCACCCCCCCTTTAAAATATACTTTAAATATGCTTTTATATACAAGAAAGTGGGCCAATTTAGTCCCAATGAGTATTTAAACAGTACACTTACAAGTATACTACTAGAACACTTGATATTTGTATACTTGCTACATGAAGTATACTTAAACATATACTTGAACTTTACTTAAGTATACTTAATAGTGTTCCCGTAGCTCAATTGGTATCGCACTGCACTATGAAGCGCAAGGTTGGGGGTTCAATTCCCTGGGAATAACCTTTTTGGTTAGGGCCAGCCCTAGTGTAACAATTCCCAGTGTATTTCTTTGGTTTTGGTAATTACCTGAGCAAGTGACTCCAGCATCATCAGCATGTGTGTAAGAGGTCACTCCCCAACCGCTAAACACACAATCTTTCAGCAAACTCTCCCGACCAGTGCAACTGATGCCATCCATCCATACCGGACCTGTTCCCTGTCCAAAATAAGCATTGTAGTATGTAGCTATTGGGCTTCCACAGCCAAGTTCTTTACACACCACCGACGAGTCTTCGACATCCCAGGCGGAGTCGCAGAGAGTTCCCCACTGTCTGTTGTGGAAGATTTCCACTCTCCCTGAACACATGCCACTGCCGTCTTTTAACTTGAGGGTGTCTAAATGAAAAGTTCCATAAGTTCTTTCACTCTTAAAAATATACATTCTTTTTCACTCTTAAAATTAAAGATTCGTTATTGGAATCTATAGTTCCACGAAGAACCTTTTAACATCCATGGAACCTTGCCATTTTACAAAAGTTCTTAAAATTTTTCACATTTTCTTCGTGTGGCGAGTGGGGCGGGGCCGAGAGGCGTGGGAACGAGGAGTGAGGCCAGGTGTAGTGATTGGAGATGAGCTACACCTGAGCCCCACCGCTAGTATCGAGTCCCACGTAGGAGATGGAAGGATATAAAAGTGGAGTGACGACCGTGAAGGACGAGAGAGGACCAGGCCTTTTATGTTTTTAAGAGTTTTCTTTAACATAGAATATTTTCATTCATTCCACAAAAGGGTTTTTATTGTGAAAAAAGCTTCTTTAGATTATTTAAATGTTCTCTATTCAAACTATTTACTGAAAGGTTCTTTGTAGAACCCTAAATCACTTTTTACAGAGCCCCACTTTTGGAACCTTTATTTTTAAGAGTCTTAGAATAATGCCTGATTTTGATAATAATATGAATGTAACCTACAGTCACAGACGACTCCAGCATCTCTCTTGTGGTCACACACGTCGGTCTGGTTCCCCCAAATGCAGTCGAGCACCGAGCTCTCGTTACCGTAACAGTTTAGGTCATCCGTCAGCAGCGGTCCCGTACCTTCCCCAAAGAAAGCACTAGGCTGTATGGATACGAGAGGACCGCACCCTACCTCGTAGCAGACCAAGTTGCCTTCAGCGTTGTCCAGCCCTTCATCACAAATGGTGCCCCATTCACTGTCCTTGTAAATTTCAACCCTTCCGGAACAGGCATTATCACCTTCCACCAACCTCACCGGAACAAGCACACTTATCACTTTGGTTTTACTGACGCCTGCATTTAATACACTGTCTGTTTGAAAAACACAAGAAGGTTGAGGGGAGTTTAATTAATAAACAGAGTAATTAGTGTTCCAGGAAAACCCTATGTTGGGGTCCAGGTAAACTCAGATGTCCCACAAAGATAGTAAAACCTGAATCTTGTGGGAACTTTTTTCCTTTTTCTTATCTTTTTTTTTTTTTTTTTTTTTTTGGTTCCCATGAGGTAAACAGCTTGTAAATCAGACTAAATGACAAAATGTAACACTTTATTAGGGAATTAGCATTTAAAAATAAATAGTTTGTACAGTATAAAAATAATTTTGTATTTAAATGTGTTTCTCACCTAGAAGCAGAATGAAGCTCAGATAGAACAGCATAGTGACTGAAAAGAGAAGAAAGTTATGAGTAAGCAGCAAAAACTGAAAAATAACTAAAAACAACCTCAACAAGACCTAGATAATTCAGCAACTACTAAAGCTCAGTGATAAAAGAAACTTCAATAATGTGCAATTATTTTGGATTGGATGTTAATGGGATCTTTATGGCCGATAATTCATTGAATAGTCTATTTTTATTATACTGGATATAATTGGTTAAAAATATTGGTTAAAATTGGTTGAATAGAATTAATTTTCTCTCTCTCTCTCTCTCTCTCTCTCTCTCTCTCTCTCTCTCTCTCTCTCTCTCTCTCTCTCTATATATATATATATATATATATATATATATATATATATATATAATCAAACCAACTGAAATATATTGAATATTATTACTAAATAATTATTTAATTGATTTCAAAATAATCATGATTTTGAGTCTCTTTTTAAGATGTTTTGTAAGTTATGAGCTAATAATTTCAATAATTATATACAAAACGTCTTAAAAAGAGCATCAAAGTCATGATTATTTTTAAATTGTGTGTCATGATGACGCCATTCAACAAACAGAACATCATAAATTCATGATCAGTCAGTGAGACAGACAGAAAAAGAAATAAGCAATAATATGTTAAAACCTTTGGCTGTGACCCGTCTGGCTCTTCGTCGCGCAGTCCTCAAGAATGAGTGAACTTCTGTTCATAGAGGTGTTAAGACACCTTTGTTAAAAGGAAGCAGTATTAACCCCTTCCCTCCTCCTCTGACTGACCCACGCTGTTATTCACACACAGTGTCAGAAAGAAATAAGCTCATAATAACCCATTGGACCACTCTTAGGGAAGCATGTTAATTTAAATTAACTAATGTCAAGGTTTTTTGTGAATGTAAAAGCTGGAATTAATGAGCATGAACAAATTTAGCAATGTTTGATATAAATGAGTCAACAAAAGGAATGTTAAAAAAATGCTGAATGCATTGTTTTATATCACTGCTACTGAAGGTTTTTTTATTTTTTCCCCCTTTTTTTCTTCTTTTTTAAGACTTAAGAGCAGGTCAGACACATTTGGCAATCAAATCTTGGTTTTACTATTCAAATAGCCTGAGAATATGAATGAAGGGCTTGCAAACTTGCTCCTTGTGTTTAAAGAATATGCAAAGAAGCATTCAAAGAAACTTTTGGATGATAGAAACATGCATGTGAGTGTACAGATGTTTTAAAACATGTCTTTATTTTGTAGTACTTTGTCTGCTAATATGTAATTTACAACTCTATATTGTTAACACTATTACACTTTATTACCTCAAAGATAAATACAGTATCAATTACCAACAAAGTTTTCATATCCAATTTAAAATTCAAATTTATTTATGTAATGTTTCCATACCACAAGTGGCCTTTCAGTAACTTACTTTAACGCCATTTTATTTGACATCTATTTTTCCTCAGCCGGCAACTACAGGTTTTAAGGCTAATCAATGCAAATCACTGCTTGACACATACATTTGTCTTGGTCTTGGTTTTCTTACAGTGTACATAAAGCACTGAATGAATGACAAATGGGAGAAGACGGAGACTGCTTGTAACAACTGAACTCATAAACATTAAAATTAAGCTCACAGAGGTTTGCATATAGTGCTATATGGTTGTTCAAGTTACAAAGGCTTATGAAAAACCCAATAGTTTGATTTTTCATCTGTTTGAAAAGTTTAGCAAATAATATTCCAGGATAGTGTTCCATTTAACTCTGAAAGCTACATATACTATAAATTTCCCTTGATGTTGGATTTTTAACTTGGAACCTTCCTAAATTTCCTTATATGAATTTTCTATGACATCACACCAACTTCCAGGAAGATGTACATGGTTTTTCATAAACATTCAGGTTTAAACCAATGAAATACATCAGTGAAGGAAAGTTCCTGCATTAAATGAGAAGGTTGAGGTAAGACAAAGGTAAGAAGTCGAACAACATCTATGCTAGCATTGTAATTGTTTATTTTTACTTTGTCTTCCAAGCATCTGATGGAGATATGAGGCTGAAATAACCCACATCTGAATTCTGTGATCAGCAAGGACTGTCAAAGTTCAGTAATGAAACAACTTTTTCCCCATAAACCAGGGGAACAAGATATGAACAGTATAATACTAGGATATTGGATAATGCATGCTGCATTGTGAAAAGAAGAAAATACTAAAAATGAAGTTTAAAACAACATCAACAACAATGGGATACAGTTTTTTAACAGCAGTATCCTATGCTGTATTGTTGTCAATACCACATGACATGACAGCAACATATTTCTAATTTAGTCAGTGGCATCCAGTTATTTAAATAATTAAATTCTGATTAAAATCGTATTTTTTTGTCCAATCAAATACTGAAGCACAATGATTCAGGCTCTGTGCCCTGTAAAATTAAAAAGTTGTAATTCACACATTTCACCACAGGAGGGTGTTGCGTTCCTCTGTCTCCATGTAATACATATTTTTATGTAATAATTTTTCAGTCGTTTACTTTTTTGCTAAATACTTTAACACAAGGATTTCCTCTGTCTGATTGACACATAAGTTTCATCAGTGTAATACACACAATTCACCATGGGAGAAATAATAAATCACGTTTGTCTTTATTTTACTCAGTTTGAAGGGATACTTTTTAATAATAAAATGTGTTTTGATGCACAGAATAATCAATATTTAAAATATATATTTCATTTATTTCATATATTTCATTTTTTCTTTGCAAGTGCAAGTCTTGAGGTTTAAATTACAACAAATTAATAAATAAAAAAATAACAATGTTTGCCTTTATTTTATTCAGTAATTTATTTATTTGGAATCGATGCTAAATTTAATATTCCTTTGCTCGAATTTTAGCCGTCATTTAGTTGAATCAGTGTAATACACACAATTCACCACTGGACTCAGTTTGGATAACCGTATAAAAGCAGCGCAAGAAACACCACATTCATGTCTCTGAGACGCTTTTACTATTTGCTCAGTTTACAGGTATAATATGCTATAGGTTTTTACTGATTCACAGAAAAATCAATAATGTATTAATTTTTTAAAAAGGCAACGAAAAAGTTGGTCTCAATTTGCAGCGCTGTAAATGACAAAAATCACCACAGGAGGGCGCAACCCAATTAGATCCATTAGAACTAATTATGTAAAATTTATCTTATTTTAGATTTTTTTATGCATTACTTAGCACCTTATTTTGCTTCAGTTTTTTATTGTTGTTATTGTTAAGTTGTATATTCCTCCTTCTTGTCATTACTTGTTTGGCATATAATGTTTTGACAATATTGTATGTGAAGTTTTTGCAGTGGTGTAATTCACTAAAACACCACAGGAGGGGGCAGCTGTTAGTTCATTAGAATTGGTTATTGCAGAATTTAATACAGCATTACCGTACTTTCCGGACTATAAGTCGCACTTTTTTTCATAGTTTGGTTGGTCTTGCGACTTATAGTCAGGTGCGACTTATTTATCAAAATTAATTTGATATGAACCAAGAGAAATGAACAAAGAGATATGAACCAAGAGAAAACATTACCGTCTCCAGCCACCAGAGGGCGCTATATGCTGCTCAGTGCTCCTGTAGTCTACACTGAGCAGTATAGAGCGCCCTCTCGCAGCTGTAGACGGTAATGTTTTCTCTTGGTTCTAAATAAATGCGACTTATATGTTTTTTTCCTCATCATTACTTATTTTTGGACTGATGCGACTCAGGTGCGATATATAGTCCGAAAAATACGTAACTTGTTTTGTATATGATGACAATAAAGTACTTATATTAAAATCGATTTGCATTGCTTTAAATCACTACACACGGAGACTATATTTGCAGTGGTGTAATAAAAAAAAAAATCACAATGTGATTTTCTAACCTTCTTGCTAATAAATGTATTATTTTTAACAGAAGCTGGGAAAGAACAAAATGTTAATAGCTTTGTTGTTCATGATGATATGCGTTGTGTTTTCGTAGGTATAGTGCAATTAGACTCGATTTGTAGTGGTGTAATTCACAATAATCACCGTTTTAGTTATTTCTCTATCTCTCTTTCTCTCTTGCAAGTGTTTTAGCAAGAACAATGAAATTACATATTGTGTGAATAATTCTGATTGATATTGCAATGCATTATTGATTTGTTTTTTTTGCTTTTACCCTCTTGGAGGAGAATAGTGCATGCCTGATCTTAGACTTGATTTAGATTGTAATAACTCTCAAAAATTGTCACTAAAGAATTCATCAACCTACTTCTGTACTAAATTATTTTAAATTAAAACAAGTAAATTTTCATCCCACCTACTTAGGTTATACCATCATTTGCTTTTCAAAGGAAGGCCCTTCAAAAAGAAAATGTTGGTATCCTACGTTTAGTGCACTAGAACACACAAGATCCATTACCTGTCCATCATTACAGTCAACATCTGTCCACACGTCCAGAGATTTGCTTCAGCCGGACGAGTTTCCAACCAACTTCACATCACTTATTCTGGATAGCCAAGACTTTTTTAATTAAATAAATGTGAATATACATTTACATATTGGGTTTAAAAATATTTGATATATAAATGCTTCAACATGAACTGCATTAAGCTCGTTTATCCTCACTAGTAGTGCAGCAAGACTGTCCAGAATCACTAAATTATTAACAATAGAGAAAAACAAAAGCACAATCGAAGTGTTAACAGGTCAGAGATAGTTAAAATACTACTGACAGTAAAACTACAGTTTCAAAAGAGACAAACAGCATGATTCATTATAATTCCACTTTACAATCTTGTATATAATATATAACATTCATAAAAAAAATTAAAAGGTAAAACAACAACTACAGATTAATTTTGTAGTGTAAAGGCCCGAAAGCCTGTGATAAACCTACAAAGCCAGTAACAAACACATTTTAAACAACATGATTTGATTCAGAAATTCAGGTTTTGAGGCTTTTAGTCTAAGTATTTTTGCTTTGTAGTGTCCATGTAGAGATTGTAAAATGCATGAACTGGCAAAGGTATCTTACATTCACATACAGAAACTGAAACAAAGATTTATGCAAAACAGAACGACAATGTCACATACAGTGCATGTAAAACAACACAAGTGCATTTCATGCAGAAAATTACTTACAGGTGAGTCGTGTGACACTCGTTTTATCAGACGGTTTTATTTGCAGGTGAGTTGAAGTTGGATGAGTCTTAAAGCAAAGCTTGTTTATTTATTCAAACTGTTATGGTATGAAATAACGTGATGGTATAACGTGGAAAATGATCTTATACGCTGCCCATTTAAAAGATTTACACCTAATGAATCAATCAGTTAGTTCAACTTAACGACCAGCTGTGGTAAACAATGTTTACCATTTACTAATTTCTCTTTGTGGATCATCTAGTGTGAGTTAATATGACACAAAACTAAAACTGCAGACAGAGAGATGTTACACAAGGTTATGCTCATCAACTCTCTTTATAATTTATTAAAGACTCAACTTACATCAATTTTCCACATTCACTTACAGTGCAGTCTGTACAATAAATCAGTAAACATATAAAAAAAATTAAGTGATGGTGCTGTATTTGGCATGGATCATATAGGTAGTTCAATTTACACAGCACCTTAATTTAGTACAAAACCATGAGAATATAAAAAAATAAGAAATTATATTGCAAGACAAACTCTGTAAAACAAGCACGAGTGAACAGTGAGGTGCACTGTTTAGATGGAGAGAGCACAAATATGTCATACAGTGCTTTGCAAGACCATATAATTTCTGAAGAGAAGGATGCAGTTAACAAGGAGATAAAATGAAGTGTAAAAAAACAGCACCATTTAGTGAGCGACATGCTTCGTGTGGGTGACGTGACGGTCACCAAGGCCACTTTGAATGTGTGTACTGTGCTGCTCAGGGCTCTTTTGTGTGAAGTGAAGTGCTACGTGGGGACAAAAACTGGTGACTCGCAGCTTTCTGCAGAACTAGACACCCTCCTGTTTAACACATGATGCTACAGGGAAAAATAAATACAAGATTTTTTGACACATCAGTTCGACACAACCACTTTTTGAGAAAGACCCTGCCTCAGGTGGTACCTCACAACCTCATGAAGTGTTCATATTTACATAAATATTAAACATTTACACAGTGAGTGACCATATAAATAAATCTTGATCATTTCAGAATAGTATGCATGTTAGAATACTGTATTCTGCAGTTATTATACATAAAGTGTGCTTCAGTTATTAAAGAAGATATATCATTCTTTAATTCCATATACAGATATATATATGTATTTTTTTTTTACCCAAAGCACCAGATGCTTTTACACATAATAAGAAAGACCACCATTCCATATTCATATCTACTTACAAGAATTCATTACAGAACAAGAACGGCAGACGCTCTGTGCTTGGAGTATGTGTGTGATCCCACAGCAATTGTGTCGGTTTACTAAGAAGCAGAAGTCCCATAATAATCAGGATCACTGGGCTTGTAGCAGACCTTCCCACTGAATAGGTTGGGAGAAAACCTCTCTTTCAAGCCACATCTCATAGCTGTAATGGAAGTCTTCGGGCAAGTCGACACGCTGTCCTAAAACGCTTTGGAGGCAGTTGTCTACTGGTGTAAAATCACTGTTCTGATTCTTATCGTAACGACGTGCATTGAATTTCTCGATGCTCTCGCGTAGTGCACACTCCTCTGCCTGGAAATCCCATGGCCGAGCATCGATATCTGGCAAAAGAAAATGAAAAATAGGAGCATGTTTTACATATGAGAACAACTACAATAGCTGTGTCCCAATTCAGGGGCTGCATCCTTCGAAGGTCGAACCAAACATTGTTAAACGGTTCGTTTGAGCTGCAAAGGATTCATTTGTCGTATTCTTCATGGCCCTGGAATAAAATGATGCATTTCGAGGCTGCATTTGAAGGAGCTTCCAAAACAGCCTTTGTCTCATTGCTGTGATGCATTCGGTCTTCGAATGCAGCCTTTAAAGGTGCAGTATGTAATATTGACAGCTAGTGGTTGGAAACGGTACTGCAGTCCAAATGTAAAATATCTGAGAGCGTTGTTTCTCCCACTCCCTCATCCTCAGACTTCACTTTCATGAGGGTTGCCAGATTGAGGACACGCAACAGGAACAAGTGCAATTGACAATGTAAGTAAACAAGGCCTTACACAATAAGTTGATTTATCCGTGTTTTAATATGCCTGAGGTTTTTTAGGTCGGGTAGAATCTGTGACCTCTGACACAGTTTGTTTTCTGGATTCCATGGCTGCATTTTGCTGTGTTTTCTTCCAACTGGAAATATTTTTTTGTTTAAAATGACAGTGTTCGGAATTACATGGACCAAAACAAAAACAGACATTCAGACACAGAACATCCATTTCAAAGTAGAATAACTGGCTGTAGCATTGTTTTTCCTGAGAAAAATTATGTGATTTCCCAAATATCTGTAAACATATTAAGCACAGTAAAAAAAATAATCATATAGCACCTTTAAAAGTTGCAGCCTCTGAATCGCAGCGTATGACCCATGTCTTTCTCATAGACCCTGCCCCCAACCCGGAGTGAAAAACCCCCGTGATATTTACCATTTCCATATGCCCAGTCGTCATTGAGACGATGTCTGACTTTCTGGTAGATGGCAGACATGGTTTTCATGTTACTCTTTCTCCACTGGCGGCCCAGATACTTGGTCTGTATCTTGAGGAGTTTAAGGACGTAGAGCTGCATCATGGCCTGCTTTACCTTGAGCGCCCTCTTCAGTATGGGAGCAGACTTGAACACCACAAGCATCTGTAAAGGACAAACTACATAAAACTGTTGTTTTGTAAAAAAAAATAAAAAAAAATACAAATAAATCCTTCATATAAATTTTCTCCACCTGAACAGACTTTATCAAACAATAAGAGATGCCACTGACTGACATTATTAGATACTTATACATATATCATCACTGAAATGTATATATTAATAAAAAAAAATCCATGCTGCAAGAGAAACAGAGAAACAATTAACAATGAAATTTATTTATATTTCTTGCATAAGGCATAGTCATGTTTTAGAAAATGAGATGAAAACACTTTTATTCTTTAAAAATAAACATTTTCTTCCTCTCACCATAGTTCTTGAGTGTTTCCACTTGGTAATTTTGTTTAGGATCCTTAGTAAATTGATGCAGGAGAAGAGATTACGCCAGCAAAACTGATTACTGTCACCAGCTTCCTGTTTACACACACAGACACACATTCAGCATATTCACAACCAACAAAAATCATAGATTCTTTCTTTTTAACTCGCCTACAAAAAAGGTTGAAGTAAAAAAAAAAAAAAAAAAAAAAAAAAAGGACAAAATAAAAGTAGTGTTTTGTATAATTACCAGGCTTTCAGCAGTGAGTTCAGGCATTTCATGAACCACACAATGAGGGTAATCCAGGGCACAAATGCTGCCAGCAGAAAACACATTATGTTTAAAATACTGACGGACACAGAAGTTGGTTTTGAATGAACATATATCCAAATGCCTACCTGTTTTTGGCACTGATGTAAGACATAATGTTCTGGTTGAAGAATTTGAGGATGAGCGGGATGCAGTTGGCAAACACCAGGTGCTGAGCCACATATTCAAACTATCCAAACAAACAAAAAAAACATCATGTTCATTAATAAAGTACTTCATAAAAATCTTCAGCATATGAACAACTCTAAATTTTAATATGATGAGGAATGGCCCCTTAAAACCCGTGGCGTTACATCAAGAGGAAGTCAGTTTCATAATTTACTGCCAACTTCCCTCTGTCTCTGATGAGCTGAAGCTTTCATTAGGCTTTCATTTACAAGACATTCATCATTTCTTTCAGCGGAGACCTGAAGAGTGATTTGTTTCCAGTTGCTTTAGACGTTAATGAGCAAACTCTGTCAAAGAGCAACCCAGAGCCTCTCCCGTTACCCAGAATTAACTGTACTTCAGCTCGGCGGGATACGTCAGCAGATCAGAAATGCTGGCACTTGTTCATGTTGTTAAATCTGAGCAAGCGAGCGTTTGAGTAACTGAAATGGAGAGAGAGGTAAAGGATATGCGTGGCTGTATTTAGATTATTCAGTGCTGTATGAATTCAGATAACTTGATAAGTCAAAAGGGTAAAATGACATATGTGAGAAAGGGTAAAATGACAGAAAAAATGTATGTGTTATAAAACTGTTTCCACAGCAGTGCTACTTTTTTCTCCACCAATAGAGGGCGCCCCTTAAAACACCCACATGTTCATTTTTCATAATTTGTCATGGTCATCATACAGGATTAGACTGAACTGTGCTGACAAGATGAAGCACATCACGCTTTAGAACATTTTGTTCTCATCCTCTGCTAATATTTTTAAATAATTTTATGTGAGGAGAGAAATTCTCACATGTTTTAGCATACGAGACCAAAGAACTGCTATATTTAACAAACTTGACATGTTAAGTTTGCTAAAAATATATATTTTTAAATGCAAACAAGGTTTTATCTAATTAAATATGCATTACATTTCCAAAGCATAAATCTCAACATTGGTTTTTAAAAAAAAATATATCTAATGTAAAAATATATATCTTATTTAAAAAATAAAAAAAAAACGTATATTCTGATCTACAGAAAAAAATGTCCTCATACTGAATTTTATTATACTTTAAAATGTAAAAAAAACAAAAAAAATGCTAAATGATTCTGTAAAAAAATTGTAAATAAATTACGATTATTAAGTAATTTCAGTGTGATCCTTAAATAGAGTTTTTTAATGTAATGCAATAGTTCTTGTTCTAAAATATGGTTGACAAGATGTTTTGGTATATAAACTATTGTTACACTTACTGACATTTTACTGGGTGTCGTCTGTAAATCATGGTAAAAATGTATGATAGTCATTCGATTTTTTTGCTTAACATTAAACAAGAAACATTCTAATACATGGAAAAAAATGTAAGCTGTATTAAACTATTATTCAGATGCTTAAACCACTTTAAAGTTGACCCATAATCTTTAGAATATAACTGTAAAGTTTAGTGAATGTAAGCATAACTGAAGTGGAGATTGCTCAGTACAGCCATAGAAGATTAAATTTACTTTTAAATATGGTCGATTTTTCTTTCTTTTTGATGCATTTAGAGAATCCTTTTTTAGTTTAAGCGTTTGTTTGATTGCGGTCTCTCCCTGGCTCTCTCTCTTTCACTGTCTTGTGATGAATGGTGCTTTGGCAGCGAGCCTATCAGCAGAGCGCAGGGTCAGTTCGGCCAAAGACAGAGACACACGAGCAGACAGAGGAATGGCAAATAAAGCGAGTCTGACCTGATATATGTGGTTGAGTTTGAAGTGTTTGAGCAGCAGTAGCAGAAGAGCTGAAATCGCTTTGACGATAATCTCCTTGTGTCTGTTCACATCAATGCCCAGCTTCATGCTCTGGAGGACGGTGATTCTGTTTCCAACACAAACATAGGAAATGTTTGTTGTGCATCTAAAACAAAGCGCACTGATCTTTTCAGATGGCATGCACACATCAAAAGCAGAGTCTCTGCTGTATATCTGCTGTATTAGACTTACGGCATCTCCTCCGGCAGAACGTCGGCTAGGATGTTGATAGAGTCTGTCTTTGCTTTGGAGGTTGGAGCTGCAGCCAGAAGGAGCTTCAATAGAGCAATCTACAAAGAGACTAACATTAGTGCAACATTCCTACCAGGTTCGTCTGAAGAGTTGCATGCATTAACCACTACACCGTTAACAAATGTAATGCATAATCCAGTATTGGGAAGCATTTTCTTTTTTCAGAGCGCAGAACCTTCTGATACATCCATTACAAATATTATTATTACTTGTTTATTACCAAGAATAAAATTTTATGCCAGCATGAAATATGCGATTTTTCAAAAAGTATTAGAGTTAGCATTTAAAATTAAGGCAAGACACCCCAGGTTAATGTTTTTCCAGAGTTGATTGATTACATTACAATTTTTTATTTTTCTGCATTACAAGTTTGCTAAAATGTTACATTTAAATATGCAAATGAGAGACTGTCTAATTAAATATAAGAACTAATTTGCATAGATTTCCAGAACAGAAACCTGAATATTGGAAAAAGCCAGGTTCAAAATTCTTGTTTCATTTTGTTGACATATTAAATCCCATTTTTATCATTACATAAATCAAAAAATATTATTAACAGCAGAGTTATAGTTTATATATATACATCTTTGAGATACTATTTTTGAACTCATTTTTATTAAGATTTTGAATCGGCTTTTCATTTTTATACTTTCCATTTTCATTTTAGTTAGCATTTAAGTAATATTGTTGTGTTTTGTCATTTTTAGTATTAAAAAAAAATATATCTATATAATTCTTTGTTTAGTTATTTTAGTACATTAAGCTTAACTTAATTAAAATGAGAAATGTTACTTTGGCAACTAACTGAAATAAAAAAAAATATTTTCTAACATTTTAGGTAACACTTATTTTATTCAAGTAAATAACTTTATCGTAGTTTCAGTTTTAGTTATTTATAATAACCCTGATCAATTGCCAGAATTTTTTTTTAGCCATGTTTATTGGGAATAAAATATTTTGGGAAAACGGACTTTAAAATTTAGTACTGTCATTGAAATCTACAGATGCAAACAGATATATTTCAATAAATAAATCTTTCCCCTCGTCTAAAACGACATGTTTTGAAAGGCCAAAAAGTCCAATATTGGCCAGAGCATGAAAAAAAACTAACGTTTTTTAAAGTTTTTTTTTTTTTTCATTTTACTGCAAAACATTATCAGAAAGAAAGTGACCAAAACTATTCTTCTGGAAAGCTTGAGCTATATTCCCAAGTATTTGAGTGTGCAAAAAGATAAAGACACTTACTACATACTGAGAGAGACTAGGCAACATTCCCAAATATAGAATCTCTGCAGGTGTTTCTTCCACTTCCTCCTCCCCCTAGCCAATCAAAAGAGGCGATTCTGACTGACAGCTTAATGAACCAGTAATACAAGCAGAAGAACAGCAAAACTGAGTCACTTACCATAGTCATGGGACACTGCTGCAGCTCCTCCTCTCTCTTGATCTGGACCTCCGCTATGGAGACATACTTGTGCTTGAGAGAGAAGGGGTGAGAGAGAGAGAATTGCCATGGTGACCGAGCACGGATATCTAAACTGCGATTGGCTGAAAGAGCCCGGACAGAGCATGCATTAGATCTTACAGATATACAGTATAATCCACTTATTGTATTCATGCATATGATGTTTCAATCATTTTTGTTACTCATCCAGCGGTCTAGAAGAAAACTAGAATATTAGAAAACAAAAATGTGTGCATACGTACCTGTTTCAAAGTCTTTACACTCTCATGTATGGGCCTGGGTAGCCCAACCAAAGTGTCAGTGTCACTGTAAAGCAACATTAGAAAGAAAGAATATGCAGTGTGAACCAGAAACAGCAGTGTTTATTGATTTAATAATAATGAAGGTGACCTGTATTATTATTTATCATAGATTCAGAACACCAGTAGCCGAGATTTAGCCCAGGAGAACTGATCAGAGACTCACTTTCCCAAGGTAAAGCCGATAAATTTATTTCTGCTGGTCTCCAGAAAGTGCTCGATGTCTTTCTCCCTGTGGGAGGAAAAGGGGAATCACTTTTGACTACACAAGGAGTTGGCTCGGACATAAACAGACTTTTCTCAGTTTAGGACAGGACTTCTACCTAAAACTGCTATCTAAAAGAGCAGCATATATATGTCCCTTCATTGTTTTTAGACTAACCTATTTTAAAGTGCTGCAGCACCTCCTCCGTCACGCTCTCATTCTCATCTGCATGCAGCAGTGGAGCTCAGCACAGTGTTATAATCCAAAGGTAAAGAAGCCACAGAGGGAAATACTGTACAGTGTGGCTTTTTATATAAAATGTGACTGTCACAGTTTTTCCCTCTGTGTTTCTCCCTGTTCATTTGTCTCTGTCCATAAATATGCATTATTTATTTCCGAGGTACTGCAGTCCTAAAATCAGCCCGTTTCCAGCACAAGAGCTATAGAAGATTTTTGTAGGCAGTTAGACGGGTCACTACAGATGCACTACAAGTTTGGGGTCAGTATGATTATTATTTTTTTTTTTTATAAATGAATACTTGTATGCAGCAAGGATGCATTAAGCGGAAAAACAAAAAGACAAACGTAATGTTTAAAAAAAATCTTTTTTTAACTTTCCATTTATCAAAGAAGCTGAATCGTGGTTTTCAGCAGAACAACTGTTTGCAACATTGTCAATACCACGAAATCGGCATATTAGGATGATTCCTGAAAGATCATTTGACACTGAAGACTGGAATAATGATGCTGAAAATTCAGCTTTGCATCTCAGAAATAAATGACATTTTCAAATATATTAAAATTGAAAACAGCTATTTGAAGATGGAATAATATATCACAGTATTTCTGTTTTTAATGTATTTTTAATTAAATAAATGCATACCAAACATCTGTCTCCCTGAGCTTTATATACAAAAAATAGCTTGTACTTAATGCAAAATAACAGATCTCTGAAAACAAGACAGAGTTAAAGTAGCACAGTTTTTGGGCTTCCCATTTGACGAAGAGCTTACAAGCTACCTGACTTTGGGAGCCCATGGCAGTCCCTTGGGGAAGGACACTCTCTCCGTTGGCGGCCGGAGTGGTGGTGGTGGAGGTGGTGGTTGGATAATAACATCTCTGTCGAGAGGGTCGACCTCTCCCTCGATGCCACTGTCCACATCCTCTGGGTCATCTTCCTCATCTCGCGCATCATCGTTTTTGAAAGGGTCCCGTTCGTTGTAAGTGTCTAGGCTGTCCTGCTTGACCAGGGGCTGCAAGAGAGGGAGAAAGAGTTTAAGATCAAGTTGCAAAGTATATATCACTCTGGACTCTGATACTGAGTCTCATTAAGAAAGACCAAATTAATAATTAAAGGGATAGTTCACCAAAAAAATCATTTACCCTCATACTGTTCCAAACCTATATGTTGGTAACCAAACAGCTGCTGGTAGCCATTGACTTACAGTACATAGTGTGGAAAACAAATATTATGGAAGTCAATGGCTACCAACTGTTTGGTTACCAACATTCTTCAAATATATATATTTTTTGCATTTAACAAAAGAAAGAAATTCCTGGAGGGTTGGGACAACGGTGATAATTTTTGTGTGGACTATCCCTTTAAGATTTTAAAATATAATTTATTTTGTGTGAATGAGATTTGGGTTTTATTCTTAAAAAAATGAAAAAAATGACACTTTTTTTCTGTATGGACCAAATTGAAACTTTTTTGAATGAACCAAATTCTTTTTGTTTGTTTGTTTTGCATGAGGTTTTCATTCTCCTGGTATTTTAGCCTTCAGATTACGTTCCCCATCCAATGCTTAGAGTTTAATCGCTGAAACTTACCATTCCATAAACCTGCAAATGATAAGCATCACAAAAACAATTTTGGGGACCCAAACATTCCAGATACTGCACTTCAGCTGCTTTTTTAACATTCCTGTGCAAATTCAGTTCAACAAAGGCACAAAAAACAAGTTCCTCACATCTCTAGTGTTGTACAAACACATGAATGGCAAGATTCAGAGCAAGCATCAGGCATGAGGTGCATTAGTGGAGCGTCATCATTTTTTCCCAATGCAGTCAATGTATGAGTGTGTCTGTGGACGGCACTGAGGCCATGAGCAGAGGTGACTCAGCTGTGATTGGTTGCCTATGACAAGAAGCCATTCTGCTAGCTAGTTGGAGCCTATGTGTCTATGTGGGTCTCATTGCTTGAGAATATGTGGAAAGATGTGCAAATGGAAAGATAGGAGGAGAAAGAGACCGAGAGTCTTGCTAATGTCCATGGTCAGCTGTATCTCTCAGAACCCCTCCCCAAATCAAGTTTCAAAGGAAAAACAAATTGCTGTGAAGGAAAAGAGAGTGGAGGAGTGCAAGGCCAGCCCACAACAAAGAGAATGCACAAAGGGGGTTTGGGGTAAAGACCTGTTTCTTGGCATACGGACTGTCTCCTTCCAAGCTATCAACAAAGGCACTCTGTAGGGACACAAGGAAGAGACGGGAATGAGCCAACAGGAAAGGCAAAACCCAGACAAAAAAAGGGCAGAAAAGGAGAGTTGAGGAGAAAGTGTTACAGAAAACCTATAGAGACAGAGTGAGACAGGAAGGAAAAAGGTCAAAAACCTGCTGTGATTGCTCCACAATGTTGCCTGCTGCATTTCACTGTCATTGTGACATCACCGTTACAATGTTCGGCTGTCATATAGTCCCTTTTGTGTGTTGATTTTAAAGCTTGTGTAAGTTTTCTTGGCTGGGTGGGCCATCATTTCATATTTATATATTACGCCCTGCACCATATTCACTGAATTAAATCCTACACCGTTTCATATTTTGGGCTGTTGATTTCAATAAAAGTGTCTGTTTTGCTACAAACTAACTACAAAATCTGATGCGTTTGTAGCATTTTACTTTCAATATCCATTTATAAGGTGTAAAATTCTTGTATTATTCCTTAAATCACCAGAAAAACTGGTGAAAATTTTCAATTTTCATGTTTGAATGATTCTGAAGATATTACTACTACTTTTTCCATCCTGTTGCAGCTTGTAAATTAAATGACACATTTTGTATAGCTTTAATCATTAAAACTTTAAAACTTTTGAATGCTTGTATTTATTCTGATAAGTGCATTAAAGCTGATATATACACTGCCATTTAAAGTTTCCTATGCTCATCTAGACTACATTTATACTATCAAAAATACAGAAAAAAACAGTAAAGCTGTAAAATATTACTGCAATTTAAAATAGCATCTTTCTATTTGAATATACATTAAAATGTGTTCCTTATATCATTATATTCCTATGATTCAAAGCTGAATTTTCAGCATCATTACTCCAGTCTTCAGTGTCACATGATCCTTCAGAAATCATTCTGATATTCTGATATTTTTGGAACCTGTGATACTTTTTACAGGATTCTTTGATGAATAAAAAGTTTAAAAGAGCAGTGTTTATTTACAACAGAAATCTTTTGTAGCAATATACACTACAGTTCAAAAGTTTGGGCTCAGTACTTTTTGAAAGAAATTAAAACTTGTATTTAATAAGGATGTGTTAAATTGATAAAAATTGACTAAAAGTGATAAAAGATCCCTGATGAGAATTATGTGAAAAAAATATGTTTTTTTTTTTTTACTTCTGCATCAAATCAATTAAATTTTTCCAAATGCAGGGCTGTGTAATAAATAGCACACATCAGATTTGTGTGTGTGTGTGTGCTTTGTATTTGATACACTGAGTGTATAGGTTTATACGAATAAGAGGTTGTGTGTACTCATGCTGGCACAGTTCCTGTATTTCATCTACACGTGGTTCCTGCTAGTGCAACTGTTCTGAAAGTCATTTGCATGTGTGTTTCTCGTACCCGACGGCTCCTGCGTCCTCTCTTCTGCTGCTGCTGCTGCTCGATGAGCTCCATGGCCGAGGCTGGAGGAGAGGCGGCCCGCATGTTTCGCACCACCTTGATGCTGTCTTCAGGGAGCGGTGGCAGGTTCAAATGATCTCTCGTTCTCACCTTCATCTCCAGCAGCTCCTCGAAACCTCCCAGAGTGAACTGAGGTGCACAAACACACAGAAATCAATGGACCGAGTACTACAGGCACATAAACAGGTCTGTTAAAAGAGTCCATGGTAAACACAGTGTTTATATCTGAAATATCAAAAAGGTTTCTCTTTATCTGGTAGAATAGAATAGAATAGAATAGAATAGAATAGAATATGCAGCAGTTATTCTATGGAAGGAAATGTAGCGTAATGAAAGAAAACAGAACAGAATAAAATCTTTTACAAAATCTATTTTAAAGCCTCTTATGCTCTTAAGGCATGATTAAAAATAAATAAATAAAAACTACAATATTATGAAATATTATTCGATTTTAAAATAACTTCTTGTGTTTCATGATATTGACAAAATGTAAGATGTAATACAGAATAGCATAGAATAAGCAGTAAATTTTCTGTGGAATAGAATAGAATAGAATAGAATAGAATAGATCTATGGAACAGACTAGAATCTAAATATTTTTTCTAATTAAAATAAAGCATTTGACCAGTGATTCTGATGTGTGTGTATTGAGACTGACCAGTATGGTCTTCCACAGTAAGAGCAGCACTTTCTTCATGGGGAAATGGGGCGCATTCATGCTGCAGAACTTGGTTACCATGGTGAAGAGGAGGAGGGCAAAGGGCTCTCCGTTATAAAGGGGTGAACCTGAGAAGAGGAGGGAGGTCAATCACTGCGCCATAGAGAAGGTCAACAGCCAACCACTGCAAACACACACACACACACACACACACGCTCTTTCACAGTCTTTCTCACCCAACTCTGTTTTGAAGGCCTCTCTGGTTGCCTTCCTCTCAGGACTGTCACCCTCCATTTCCACACGAATGGTCTCAACCATCAGATACATGATGCTCAGAAGAACCCTTCAGAACATGATGCAAACACCTTTACTTTCAATCTGACTGATTGTGTGTGTGTCTGTGTGTGTATGTGTGTGTGTGTGTGCTCTTGTTTTTGTGACGTATCAGGACACAACTCTGTATAATAACATGGGTATGACACAGGTATTACAAGGAGAGGGTGACTTATGAGGACATAACCCATGTCCCCATTTTTCAAAACGCTTATAAATCATACAGAATGAGTTTTTTTGTGAAAGTAAAAGTGCAGAAAGTTTCAAGTGAGGGTTAGGGTTAGGTGTAGGGTTGGTGTAGGATGATAGAATATACAGTTTGTACAGTATAAAAACCATTACGCCTATGGGATGTCCCCACTTTTCACAAAAACAAACGTGTGTGTGTGTGTGTGAGTTAGACAGAGTCTTTGTGTATTGTGACCAAGGGTAAGTATTATCCTTCTATAATCAGCTAATGCAGCAGCATTACTCCTTACAGCAAAACAGCATTCAAGTCTCAGTTATGTTTGGAGTGATGTATGTGAATATTTATAGTGCATTGATGAAAAGCACTCAAAGTCATAAGAAGCTGCCAGTCAGAAAGCTCTCTGTTAGCCCAAGGTTCCTCCGCACCAATTTTAATGTAAATCTGAGAAGTGCATTGTGGATTTGATGAAGTGAAGTCATAATGTAATGCATCTCACCTGAGTTCAGTGCTGTCTGCCAGAGAAATGGCTGGTTTTCTGACTGCACTGCTGCAGGCCTGGTTATTACTGGAGAAAAAGGGAATGATACAAAATCAAAATATAAATGCACATCCTTATGAAACATCTGTATCAAAGGACCAGGGGTATTACTGTTAACCAAAACTAAAACCATAAAAAACTGAAAATAAAATTAATGTTAATTAAAAAAAAAAAAAAAATTTATTTCAGGTAGTTGGCAAAGCAAAATTCGTCATTTTAATTTAGTTTAACTTGATGTGCTAAAATAACGGTAACACTTTACAACAAGGTCAAATTAGTTAACATTCGTTAATGCATTAACTAACAGTATTATTCATCTTTGTTAATGTTAGTTAATAAAACTACAGCTGTGTATTGGTATTTCATGTTTGCTCAGGTCCATTAAATAATAAACAACTTTTGATTTTAAAAATGTATTCATACATTTTTATTAATATTATTATTAATATTAACTAAGATTTATTTTAAAGTATTTTCCATTCTTATTTTAAGCAATGAAGTTATCTAATGTTAACAAAAAGAATCTAATTGTAAATAATAACTACAACTAAAACAAAAATAAAATAAAATAAAAACTGCATAGACCTATTTTATTTTTAAATAAAAAAAAAATGCACAGAAAGATTCCTAAAACTTTAACTAAAATTATAATGAAAATAGAAAAATAAATATTCAAAATACTGATAAAAATAACAATAATAATAATAATAATAATAATAATAATAATAATATTGCAGTTATACTAAAACCAAACCGTAAAAGACTCATTACAACCAACCAACTTTAATCATTCCACAAAATACATTTTTTTGATGGGGAAACAAGCCATTGCAGTCCAACCCCTTGTGTTCAGTACAAATACTATCTGTAAACCGAAACCATGATCATTTGAATCAGATGTACTCAGATGCTCAGAGGGCTAATTGTGCAAATTATGCCACCGTAAACCACAGAAGAGGCTGAGAGGCAGCGATACGGTCTCCCTGAGAGCAGTTCTGCTGTATGGGTGGATGAGACCATGTACAAAGACATTAAATCCCCCAGGCAGGGGCTTGAAAGAGGAGAGGTATGGTGGCCAGGCTCTCTTTGAAGCAGAGATCACAGACGGACCACTCTGTGGCTCTCTTTAACACAAGAGTGCGGGAGGAAATGGAGAGCGAGAGGGTGCTGATGATTGATATAAAGAACGGCCTTATTATAGAGAGATGACAGCAGGTACAAGACGGATACACAAAAGAAAGGCCTTTTTGATCTTGCTTTTAAAGTATGAGGCTTTTATTAACTTCATAAGAATATGATGAAGTAAAATACAATGTTTCATTTAATAAATGTAATCTGTACTTTCTGGAATACAAGTAACTTTTGTTTATTTTTTGAATGTGCTGATTTATATTCCACAGTGATGTATAGTCCAAACAGATTATATAATGCAATTAATGTCAAGCACACAAAATAATAATATGATGAACCGAAATACAATGTTTCATATATTAAAATGCAAACTATCATATTTTCTGGAATAAATGTCATGTTTTTTTAATCATCAACAACTTCAACTAATATTCCAATGTGACTTATATAATGTTGACTAATATCATGTTTTGCATTCTTCACATTAATATAAATAACGTGAAGCATGCAAAACGTGCATTTGAATATTTGAATAACGCATTTCCTACACACCAGTAGTCTCACTTTTTACAATAAATGTTGTTTATAATGAATAATACCAAGGTTATTATAGTTAACTAAATCTTAAGTTAATACATTCTAAGTACTTTTTTTTTATCAGCTAGTTGCGAAGGAAACATTTCTCATTTTCATTTTAACTTTAATTTAACTTGATGTACACAAATTTAAAACGTAAATAAAAATTTATACAAATTACAAAAAAATAATAATAAATACAAAAATGGCAAAAAAATTAAAATACTAAGAAAAATATAAAAATAAAATCTATAATAGTATCTTAATGACACTGAATGCCACTATAACTTATGTTTTGTTTTATACTTTGTTTTTCATTTCTGTTCTGCTCTACATACAGTTAAATTTAAAGGATTTGTTGTGTAGTGAGGGGAACTAAAATACGTTTAAAGAACATTTCGTTCATTTTAGTTCTTTTCTGAATCTAATAATAAAATGTGACTTACACCAATGCAATGTTTTTTTCTCTCAATGATACAATTTTGACCTGGTTTGACTTATAGTCAGGTACAAAAAAAATTCTGGAAAATATGGCAGGCTTTCACATTTTCTTAATTGTGTTTTACCCATGCAGAAGTTGCTACCACAATCCTTTGCTACGCGGTTGCTAATGTGTTCGGAGTAAATTTTTGCATATTAATTTTTATGTTTGTACAGTATGTGCAATAATAAGAGTGATATCTGATTTCACTGATATAACTCTCTGAACAGAATAGAAAGACACCTTAACATGAATATGTATTAAATGTGGGTAATTAAAGCAATGGAGAAGTGGCTCTCTGTGCCGCCCAGGCAGCTGCTACCGTACACACCGGGCATTAAGAAACAGAAAAGAGAAAGCCGTTTGTCTCATTAGTACAGCACCCAGGAGATCCACAGAAATACACTGTTTCACACACACACACACACACACACACACACACACACACACACACACACACACACACAAACACACATTCACAATGATGACTGAGTCGTTTCTAACCTGCTCCCTCAAGAGAAGGAGAATAAAAATAGCAGCACTGTTAAACACTTCGCTCCGCTGGAGATTCAGTCTCTGTCTGTGTCTTTCAGTATCTCACCCTTCATCTGTCTGTCCTCGCCTGCAGCAGATGGTCTGCCCTCAGTCAAAGATCTCCACACACAGGCTGAGGCATTTTGGGAAATAAAAAACCACTCACTCTATCTCCATGCTGAGGAGCTCCAGCAGAGCCGTGAAGATGCCCATGTCGTAGAGGAGGAAGACGTTGTGTCGCGACCAGTAGAGGACGTCAGTTTCTGTGTCACACTCATCAAACACACCTGAACACACACATGCAAGAAAAAAGACAAAAGAAAAAATTATATTTTGCTTGAGAAGACTATTTTAATTTTTTTTTAACAATTATTTTCATGCCAATTCAGCATGTTTATGTCCAAATTCTCATTACCATAACGCTTGATTTATATTTTATTGCTTTACATATATATTTGTTTATTTTTACTAAAAACAAATATTGCCATACAGTATTTTATTATACAATTTAAATATGCATAAATTAAAGTCAGTACTACAAATTAAATAAAAAAATAAATAACACATAATTAAAGAACAAAAGAATTAAATAATTTTTCAAATTCTACATTTTCACGCTAATTATTAAAGTCCAAACACACATTAAAAAAAACGCTCAATAATGATTCTCATTTTTGCAATATAGTCATACGTTACTGTTTTATATATTTCTATCATTTTCAAATATTTTTACCAAAATAAAAACTGCAACACGTTTTACTTTTTTTTTTTACATTTACATAAATTAAGGGAAGTTCTAAAAATGTAATTACAAATTAAATAATACATCATTATTTAAGTAATAAGAACTAGGAGAAATGTTTAATAATTACAGTAATTATAGATAAAATATGCTAAAAAAATAAATAAATAGAAATTGCAAAACATCTTAGTGATCCTAAAATATATTTAATTTCACATAATAGATTTTGTTACTTTTTTATTTCTTGATTTGGGGTAAAATATAACATGCTTTTGACAGGTTTCATGAGATTCACCCATTGCATTGTGGTTTGTATGTATTATATTCATACCTTGTGCCAAATAGAGGATAGCTCGGGTTACTTTGAGCCTCTTGTCTCGATCGGTGACCTCCAGAGCGTCCAGCAGTCTCATGACATACGCCCTCTGCTCCTCCATACTCAACTCCATCCACCTCCGACCTTTCACTGAGAGTAGAGCACAGAAGAATTATACTTCGGTCCATGTTAATCACTTCTGCCATTCTTCTACCAACTCCCATTCTGGTTCGTTTCTGACACGTGAGAAAGATTAGTCAGGATTTGTGTCACTCAAAACCCATGAGAGGGGCGGCACACATGAAAACTCATTCACTTCAGTGATTCTACCACATATACGAGCGGCGGACTGATTGCAAATTACTGTACAAACCTCCCTCTGAATATTAGTAAAACATTTGCCATATGCTTCGAGGGTTTCTGCTGTAAAGCCTCACAGAAAATCTTTCCGTAGGAGACATGTGTAAAATTTAATCACTGACACTGAAGGCTTCACACTGGAATTCCGATGGGACTGGTGCTTTTTCTTAAAGTCGCATCAGGAGGAATCAAAATTTCCTTGATTTTATGAGATATAAGATCTTGAAACATTTGCTTGCATGCATTTTCTCATTTCAGATGTGAATTGGTTTCATATACATCTTTAAAGGAATGAAAATCTGCTCACTCTCAGGCCATCACATATGTAAATGGTTCTTCATAGTAACAGATTTGGAGAAATGTAGCATTACATCATTTTTCACCAATAGATCCTCTGCAGTGAATGGGTGCCGTCAGAATGAGAGTCCAAACCGCTGAAAAAACATCACAATAATCCACAAGTAATCCACATGACTCCAGTCCATCAGTTAACATCTTGTGAAACAAAAAGCTGTGTGTTTGTAAGCAACAAATCCATCATTAAGGAGTTTTAACTTTAAACTATTGATTTTGGCCAAAATGGACCAAGTCCAGAATTCATTATAATGCGTCTTACAGTGAAAAAGTCTATCACCCACGTATTTGCTTAGAACTATTTTGGACTGTATTTGCCTGTAAACATTGCTTGATCTGTGCATATTTCTCTCCTGATTCACTTATCTTTTTCACTAGTGATACCAATATTATGGACTCTTATTTAATGATTTGAATGTAAAAATTCTTAATGATGAATTTATTACAAATATGCTGCTTTTCACAACACAGGATGTTAACTGATGGACTGGAGTCATGTGGATTACGGTTATGTTTTTATCAGCAGTTTGGACTCTCATTCTGACGGCACCCATTCACTGCATAGGATCTATTGTTGAGCAAGAGATGGAATGCTAAATTTCTCCAAATCTGTTCCGATCAACAAATAAACTCATCTACATCTTGAATGGCCTGAGGGGGAATATATTTTAAAGGGTACATAGCATGCACAGTTTCACCTAATCTCATGTTAATCTTGAGTACCTATAGAGTAGTACTGCATCCTTCATATTTTAAAAAAGTCTTTAGTTTTATCATATTTATAAAAGAAAAATACAGCTTTCCGATTCTCTCCGGAACAAGCAGAGCTCCTGGAGGCGTGCAGTCACTGAAATGACCAGAACACACAAAGGCACTTGATACACTCCGTTGCTGCACCAGAAAAACAAACTGCATCCACTGTTCGTGTAACGCTGGGTTCTTTGGGAAGCTGAACACGGTAAACTTTCCCTAACATCCAAAAACACACTTATTTGGAGATATTCTCGAACAAATCCTATGCAGCGCTGCTGACGATTTCCCGATGAAGTGCGTTGATGTGTGCGGTCTCGCTCTCCTCTGGTTAATGTGTGTGTGGGAGCGCTTTTCAGAGAGAAATGCTCATATAAGGAGTTCCACCATCGTCAACGTCATTAGATCCACGATCGAAAAAAAAAAAAAACAGCTGAAACTTTTACAAATCTGGAAGTAAGATTTTCAGCAGAGAAATTATCGGTCATTCCTCAAAATATTTTTTTTTTTTAAACTTTGGCCATGTTTAGCATGAGAATCCCATCTCTTTAACTCTGAATGCACGAAACACCATTGTAGCCCCCCTTTAAGCAAATTTTCCTTTTTGGGTGTAATATACCTTTAAAAGGTGCAAAATCGGCGCGTCTGAGAGAGAGTGGAAAATTGCAATGTTACATTATATGTGGACACAAGGGGAAAATAATACAAAAAAAATGGCAGATGGCAGAAACGTTTCAAAGTGTAAGAGACTCCATCAGCACATAATATGCAGTTGCTTCACAATCAACACAGATGTACAGCACACACAAAAACGCTAAAGCTAACGTGACATGGTGATCCAGCCTCTTGGAATTCCTCCATTTTGTAGGGCTGCAGTGGCATGGCAAACACACAGAGAGAGAGACGGAGAGGTCTGGTGAGGTGAGACTGTGCACACAGCAAAGCAGGCAGGGTAAAGAATGAGGCTACACACACACACACACACACACACACACACTGTAACTACATAAACATTCATTAAAGTTCCTTTTCTCACAGAGAGAGAACAGTGCAACTTTGCTGAATGTTTATTTCTGGTCTCTCTTAGACTCTCTTAGGTGGAAATGTTATACCCATGAGTGTTCAGTTAATCAGCCATCTCTCTCTGTTTCAGCACATCCATGCCACTAGGACTTCAAGCTATTTCTCACTATTTCTCACACTCACAAGCTATTGAAGCACAATACAATTCCAGCACAAAACACTTTAAGTGTGTTGTGTAAAGAAGATGCACTGCAAATAAAGATATTTTGTCTTGTTTTCTAGTAATATATATATACATATCAAGCATTTTGCATATTAGATTTGTTTTCTTACACAAATTGGCAATTTGTTTCCCTCTTGTGTTTAAAATGTATATATAATTGACAGGTTTATGCTTAAAACAAGCAAAACAAATAAATAAATAGTAAAAAGTCTTACTTTGCAATTTGTTTCTGAAGTAAATTCAGCCTGTTTTAAGCTGCATAGTGGAAATTATTACTTAAAATACAATTAAAAATTTTTAAAATAATTGTTTAAATACAATTAAATATTTTATAAATTATTTTTGAATCGACTAGAGTATTTCAAAGGAGAACATTCGATGTTACATTTTAATATTAAATCCACAATTATTTAATTATACATAGAATTGTTCTATATACAATATTTAATGCAGAATTAATTGTAATTAAATTGCAAGAAAAATTAAGAGTAATCATTTACTTTTTCAAGAGAAAATCAATTAAATAACTGATAATTAATTCCTCAGAAATGCATTACACCCAACACTGTGGGCTACATTACCATGATTCTTGAAGTCTTCCTCAAAGTAATCCCTGTTTAGACTGAACTCTGGCTCCTCTGTGTAGCCGTACAGCTCTGTGTGAAAGAGGCAGAAAGACATGTTTAGTTAAAGGAAAACAAGCACATAACATCGGCTTTTCATAGTAAAACAAATTAATAATAATAATAATAATAATAAAAACCTGTCTTTATTTTATTTATTCCTTATCTTTCTAACTTCTACTTATTTGAACAATGCCTAAAACTTGGTATTACCAGCACTTTATGTGTGTCTTTGTCTCTTTAAGAAGAATCACTTTATGTATTTCCAAATTGTAAGTCGCGTTTGATAAAAGCGTCTGCAAAATAACTTCATGTAAATTAAACATTAACTGGCACATGGCTCATCACATGCATATTAAAACACACCATAAAGAGCCAAATCTTTAGAAACAGCCACATCAAGAGGCTACAGTAACAGCAAATAAGATTTAAATAATTTATAATTTATAATAATAGTTTATACTGTATTACCACATTTGGCATATTCAAAGGCATAAAACCTCAAACATATTATGAAACACATGAACCACACAAAGGTTCACCGTTAATGTTGCAAAATTAAAATTACATCAGTAAATATGTATAACGAACATCTAATTTTCTATGAATTTATAACTATTTTTAGATTAAAGCTATGTCTAAACACCTGCCAGGTGTAAAAGTTATTGCGCTGCTTCCACTAAGATTTGTTCACACAGTGTTTCTTTATCCCTAGATATGTTAGTGTGTGTGTGTGTGTCTGTGTGTGTGTGTGTGTGTGTATGTGTGTGACCCACCTGAGAGTTCTGCAGTGAAGCTATCAGTGTCCCCATATTCAAACTCCAGGTTCGGGGACTCCATGGACCCCTGCAGATCAGAGGATCATCAGATAATAACTGCACTGCCACAACAGAAAGTGACACGTCTAACATCCTGGAGCACTTGCCAATGGCATTTCAGGTCTTTCCACTATTTCTGCAGCATGTGCTTTTCCTCCTAATTATGCAAATTCAGCCAAGGCACACTACTCTGGAACTTCAACGACAATAACATGGGAAATAAAAATAAGGGCGGCTTTATGTCAGCATGAATTTACTACCATTTCCATCACCACAGCACCCCACATGTGCTCAGAAGGTACAAAGATCTAAATACAGAGAAGTAACAATTAAAACCACACAAACTGCATCATAATTTGTATACTAAAATAGTATGTGACATTAGGATTAATGGTCCTCTAATTATAGTACACTCTAAATGGCATATCTAGGGTGACCTGATGCTGTATTTATGTGGATTATGTAAGTTTGCACCAGTACATGCTTTTTGGGACAATGTTACCTATAAACTTTGGGGATGAAGAGTTTTTAACCGTACTCTGTTAACATTTTCAGTAGGCTATAATAAAAATAAAAATAAAAAAGGTAACAAAATTTAAAGGGGTTGTTGACTGGGTTGTTTCTAGGCTTGATTGTGTTTATGGGTGTGGTCTAACATTTGTTCATACAAATTTTGTTCATAAAAAATATAAACTTTTTTTTTTTTAACATAATTTACCTTTATTCCACATTGATCTGTCCCTTCTCTCACAGACGCCTTGGTTATTATGAAGCCCCTGCTTCAGAAATACACAATGGGCTGAGATTGGTCAGCTGGCTCAGTGTGTTGTGATTCGCTAATCCTCCTCTAGAGCGCGTCTGAACATCCCGCCCCTCTCAAGCTCAGAATGTGCTCTAGTTATATTGGAAACAATTAATCTGGGTTTGTTGTGTAATGTACCCGGGAAAAAGCTCATTGTAGTCCCTCACCAGTTTTTGTAGGCATTTAACTGCCAGAATTTTATATATATCTCCATTTGCATTGAACTTTCAGCGCTGCAACTTTGCAGATATTGTTTATGCTCAAACAGCAACATCACACACTAACTAGTGTTAAAAAAGTGAAATGTCTAAGTAATGTGAAATGTTTTATGTCTAAGTAAACTGTAAAAAAATTAATTTTAACTGGTGAAACCTGCAAATTGGTTTTTTTTTACTACTTGATGTACCGTGAAGTGAAAAACTGCAATAAATCTAATGAGATGTTTCATTTAATTTTAAAGCAAAAAAAAAAATATGATAATGTAGAAAGACAGTCATAAATAGAATGTAGACATCATTAGAATTCTCCGATTTTTGGTACACTTTAAAAATAAATTTTATCGTAAAAACAGTCATTTTAATGGTAAAAATACTGTAGAATGCTATTGTGAAAACCTGATAACAAAGTTTTCTTATTATATACAGCAAAAAAAAAAAACTTTACAAAAAAAGATTTTGAAAGTGAAAAAACATGGTTTGCACTTTATTTTACAGTACGTGTATTTACATACTTATAGTGTACTTACAGTGTATTTATCTAAGAAAGTTCTTGTAATACAAGGTAACTACATGGGGTAGGGTTAGGTTTAGGAGTAGGTTCAGGGTTAGTACATAGTTATTGTAATTACTATAATAAGTACATAGTATGTACATGAGGAACAGGACTGTAAAATAAAGTGCTACCAAAACATGTCATCTTATCATTTAGTCAGAAACTTTAAATTGATCCGCGCAAAATTTCCTCTTGTGATACACTTAAAAATAAATAAATAAATAAATAAATTCTACTTTTCGTACTTCAGTAGGTTAAGTCAGGTTTTTTTTTTAAAGCAAAGTTTTTTTTTGGTAGTTTTACTGTTAATTTGACAGATTTTTTCATTGACCCATAGTGTGTCATGGTAATAAGAAGTGAGACTGCAGGATTTCCAGTGTGTGTCCATCTTAAAGGATATTTCCTGCACCTCCACTTATGCTTAAGATTAGCCACATGTATTTTAGCCGACTCTCAAAGAGCTACTAAAGCATGAATATTCACACTCAAACGCAGTGTTAATGGTTTTAAAACACTTTAGTGATGATCTACTGTATGCTGATATCCCTGAACAGCCTCTAAAACCTTGAGCCAAACATGGATTTCCTGGCTTTCCTTCACAGTCTGCCTGAAATGAAGAAGTGTCAGGTCCTCTGAGGGGTTTTGATTTAATTGCAGCCCAATTAACATCTGGGGAACACGCTCTGTGCTGTCAGCTGAAGAATAAATTATGTAAGAAGCATAATGTTGAAGATGAACTTTCTTTATTGCCCCTGAGGACCAGGTTCTCTTGCTCAAGTGCTTATTCATTTAAAGATAAAGTGCTTCTGCAGGACATTTACCTTGTTGCAACTAATTCAGCCTTATTGTTGTGCTGGACTTTCGGTCAAGCTTTGTTTTAGTAGGCAGTTTTTTTGCAGTATATCTCCCTGTATTTTGCACCACCATGGTGTTTTTTATTTTTTGATGTGGGCAGTGTTAGACTGCCCCACACATATCACTTTGAATTTTGCCCAAAAGTTCTATTATGGAAGCATCTGACATCAAAACCGTCACAAATGGTTCACCCACTATGCTTTTTGGCAAACCCGAGATCTGTTTTCACATGGTTCCTTACTAAATAATGGCCTCTTTTGCCACTCACCCGTAATGCATGGCTCTTGACAAAGCTCTTGTGGATTAACTTCTTGAAGTCTATACTTTTTTTTTTTTTAAGTGATTGTTGACCTCTCTCTACCTTCTCAAACAAGTCCCCTTCTCATAGCTGATGATGATGGATGAACTTTGCTAGGAAATGTCTTGGTGATTTGATTTTAAACTCCATTTTATTCTTTTGTTGTATATCTAACCTCTTTGGGAAGCGTCTACTCTTTCATTTGACAGCTACAGGCTAAAATGACTTCACAGGGAGTGGACAGTCGAATTAACTTAAGATAACTCCCCATCAGACTATTCGCTTTCTTCTGTAAATCTGTGATTAGAAATAAAACTAAATTTATGTTTAAATTAATAGTGTAACAACATGTCACGATTTGGTTCGATTAATAGTGCTGAACTCTCACAATACTTTATACAAAGCCAAAATAGAGTTGAGACATGACATGATAAACAGTTCTCAAAAAGTAAATTTTAAACTAGAATAAAAATTGCTAATAATAAAGAATTATGTTAGTTGCATTATTGCTCTCTGTCCCTCACATATATTTAAAAACTTTTTAAATATATTTATTAAATAATATTTTTTTTATTCTTTTCTATAAATTATAAAATATGATATATTTTTTATGCAAGAATTTTTTATTTACTGTCATATTTAATAAACATGAAAGCTCAAATGAATGACTGGATTTACTGGATTTCATTGATTATAGGTGAATAAAATCCTAAATTAAATCTGTATAAAATTGCATTTTTGGATTAACTATACACAATACATATTGCTGAATTTTTCTATTGCGATATGTTGTGACACGATATATTGTTGCACCCCACAGTTTAAATGTATAATGTATAATTCAGGCACTGTATACTGATTATGGCCAATAAAATACGTTCTATAATGGATGTGAAAAAAATTATAAATGCACATTATCATCATAATGCATATTCTTTATGCATAATGCATGTGAGCAGACTTTATGCATGCATGTGCACACTAAACTAATGATTTACACTCTTCTATCTGTTTGTCTCTCTCTCCCAATTTACAGACATGGCACATACAGAAGCCTTTTATTGTGGTCCTCAGAAGCAGATGGCATTGATACTCATGGTGGGAAGAGAAAGAGAGAGAGATGGGCTTTTCTTCTGACACCTTCCCTAAAGGTTACGCTCTCTGATCTCCAAGAAGCAGAACACTCACATCTGATCCAAACAGATGCAGATACTGATGCATTCACAGAAAGCAGGGAAGGTCAGTGGCCAAAACATCTGATACGAAGGCAAACTATGACGCTTATAAACTAGAACAATGTCGTGTAAACTCAATACACATTTCTTCCGTGAATCATGTCATTGATTATTACTCACACACACGTCATACACTGAAGAAACTGACTCAGTGGTGGAGTCTAATGAACCATGAGCTCTTCAGTAGGCTTTTTTATGTCTAACTTCTTACAAATCCTGATCATTACGAGATACTTGCAAGTTATGTACTTAAGGTTATAATCAGTAATATTTTAAGGGGTTTTACCCTACAAAGCTTACTGTATCCAATTTGATCCACACTTTTTTAAGGTATCTAAATAATCAACATGATCAAAAAAATCTGTTGTACACAATCTACTACATGTACAGTCTTGTTCAAAATAATAGCAGTACAATGTGACTAACCAGAATAATCAAGGTTTTTCGTATATTTTTTTATTGCTACGTGGCAAACAAGTTACCAGTAGGTTCAGTAGATTCTCAGAAAACAAATGAGACCCAGCATTCATGATATGCACGCTCTTAAGGCTGTGCAATTGGGCAATTAGTTGAATAAGTTGAAAGGGGTGTGTTCAAAAAAATAGCAGTGTGGCATTCAATCACTGAGGTCATCAATTTTGTGAAGAAACAGGTGTGAATCAAGTGGCCCCTATTTAAGGATGAAGCCAACACTTGTTGAACATGCATTTGAAAGCTGAGGAAAATGGGTCGTTCAAGACATTGTTCAGAAGAACAGCGTACTTTGATTAAAAAGTTGATTAGAGAGGGGAAAACCTATAAAGAGGAGCAAAAAATGATAGGCTGTTCAGCTAAAATGATCTCCAATGCGTTAAAATGGAGAGCAAAACCAGAGAGACATGGAAGAAAACGGAAGACAACCATCAAAATGGATAGATGAATAACCAGAATGGCAAAGGCTCAGCCAATGATCACCTCCAGGATGATCAAAGACAGTCTGGAGTTACCTGTAAGTACTGTGACAGTTAGAAGACGTCTGTGTGAAGCTAATCTATTTTCAAGAATCCCCCGCAAAGTCCCTCTGTTAAAAAAAAGGCATGTGCAGAAGAGGTTACAATTTGCCAAAGAACACATCAACTGGCCTAAAGAGAAATGGAGGAACATTTTGTGGACTGATGAGAGTAAAATTGTTCTTTTTGGGTCCAAGGGCCACAGGCAGTTTGTGAGACGACCCCCAAACTCTGAATTCAAGCCACAGTACACAGTGAAGACAGTGAAGCATGGAGGTGCAAGCATCATGATATGGGCATGTTTCTCCTACTATGGTGTTGGGCCTATTTATCGCATACCAGGGATCATGGATCAGTTTGCATATGTTAAAATACTTGAAGAGGTCATGTTGCCCTATGCTGAAGAGGACATGCCCTTGAAATGGTTGTTTCAACAAGACAATGACCCAAAACACACTAGTAAACGGGCAAAGTCTTGGTTCCAAACCAACAAAATTAATGTTATGGAGTGGCCAGCCCAATCTCCAGACCTTAATCCAATTGAGAACTTGTGGGGTGATATCAAAAATGCTGTTTCTGAAGCAAAACCAAGAAATGTGAATGAATTGTGGAATGTTGTTAAAGAATCATGGAGTGGAATAACAGCTGAGAGGTGCCTCAAGTTGGTTGACTCCATGCCACACAGATGTCAAGCAGTTTTAAAAAACTGTGGTCATACAACTAAATATTAGTTTAGTGATTCACAGGATTGCTAAATCCCAGAAAAAAAAATGTTTGTACAAAATAGTTTTGAGTTTGTACAGTCAAAGGTAGACACTGCTATTTTTTTGAACACACCCCTTTCAACTAATTGCCCAATTGCACAGCCTTAAGAGCGTGCATATCATGAATGCTGGGTCTTGTTTGTTTTCTGACAATCTACTGAACCTACTGGTAACTTGTTTGCCACGTAGCAATAAAAAATATACTAAAAACCTTGATTATTCTGGTTAGTCACATTGTACTGCTATTATTTTGAACAAGACTGTATTTTGTAAAATTTTAGCAAATAAAAGGTCTTTTAATATAATTGTGAAAAGTCCATCTTAAGGTCATGGTTCACGTGTCTTTTTGCTGTGAAACTTTCACTGGATTTTATAAAGCAAATGTTAGAATAACTTTTACATTGTAAGTAATATTTCAAGAGGAATATGAAGCAACTTCAAGGTCATCTTGATTATCCATACACCATTTTTATAAATCATGTTAAACTATGAACTGAACAAGAGTCGCCCACCTTTCTATCCTATAAAACAAACTGGAATAATCTGTAAAGCTCAAAACAGTGCATGCACATTGTGCCCCAGTGCTAGCACCGAGCTAATGGACCAAATGCCAAAAGATCCAGCCAATATTCACCATTTAATATAAATTACTAATTTAATGCTGCCAGGTGTAATAATTCATCACTAATATTACAATGCTCATACCATCAGACCAAGCACAGAGCTTTACATTCAGCATATTCTGGTTTAATGACAGATCACTGATCTCAAAAATTTATCAAAAAAACTGCTGTAGGAGAAAAGCACACTTTAATTTCTCTAAAAAAAAAAAACCTTTAATATGCTTAACGATCATGGTTGAGGAATTCATTTTACATAACTTCACTAGGTTGGATGTGTTCACAGCATGCTATGTGTTACTGTCCTTGTACCTTGAAGACTGAATCTGGGCTGCGCTGTGCCAAGAAGAGAATCAAATATGGATTTGCTAGCTTTTATTTTTAATGTCTGAATAAATAATAAGTTCATAAGATGAGCAATGAGTGCATTATAGTGTATAGTACAATATAGTGTGCAGTCTTTACCACTTCAATTCAGTTCATTCATAGACAGATAACTAGAGTAGACAGGCAGACTTTCTTTTAAAGAAATAGAAATTAAAAATTCATCAGCAGACTGTATATTACAAATCAATTCAACTCTAGATAGGTAAATAGATAGACCACAGCTTTTTTTAAATCAATTTAAATGAAAATAAATAAATAAATCTGCAGCAGATAGAATACTATTGACCCAATTAATTCCCCATATATATTCCATTACATCAGGCTAATACCAAGCTTATTAAATAACTGGTTTTGAAAACATATTATAGATAGTGCACAGGAATTTGTGCCCACTGACATTTGACGGGTTAATTAATACACATGTACTGTGAATGAAATGAGCCAAATACATACAGTAGCTACATTATCAGCATTTTATATGCGCATGTGCATATATCCATATACGGTGTAAGAATTGGGAATTTAAGACAGAAACAAATGCATCCTTCATATTTACGCTTCAAATGCATGCACATGAAACGCATGTCTATATCCTCTATAAAACCGCCAGTCTCTCACACTGGATCAAATTCCTAAAGAGAAGGTATTTTTAGCGCCATGCATGTTTCTAAAATAACAACTCGAGGCATTTAAAGCCCTCAGCAACAAGCCACCTTTCACACAGAGAGAGAGAGAGAGAGAGAAACACACGCACACCCCTCTACCCCTGCAAACTGTCAGTGTGCTCGGATTACCTCCGAATCCTTCTGCTGATGGCTGAACCCATCTCTCTCTTGAGCCTGAGACTTCTGTCTGTTACTGTTAGAATCATTAAGTAAAGGTACCTCCATGTCGTCGTTCTGCTGCTGCATCTGTCAGGCTGTGGATGTGCTCGCTGCACGGAAACACACTGTCACTGGACTGGACTGGAGCAGACGCTGCTGGACTCCAAGTTCAGAATAATATCCGTCCCCGCCGCTCTGATTGGCTGCTGAGGGCGTGCTGTGACGTAACGCGCGCGGAGAGCCACGCCCACACGACCACGAATATGCAGGTGCTACTACATAGGCTATAAATTGCCTGTATGTCACTCAGAATGTACTAATTTTAATAAATGTTCAATGAAACAGCTACCCACGGGATTTTTATAACAATATTTTTTTGCAGTTGAGGTTATATATAAAAATCAAATTTCTTCAACTTAAAAATGTAATCTTAAATATGAAAACATTCCATATAGTTATTATATTTTTATTATTATTAGATATAAAAGACAAATACATTAAAATAAAATCTCCAGTCTTATCATGTGTGGCCTTTAAAAAGTGCTGTCAGAGTAACGATTTGGCCAAACAAAGTGCAATTATTCACACTGAGGAACAGAAAGATCTGCAGCTAGAAAGAGTCACATTGTGACGTTTTTGACAGACCATATTGTGAACACAATGAATTATTGATTGTTGAGATGGAGACACGTTCGTGATGGTGGTGCCTTCACAAGTCAAGCACTTCAATTAACATTTTAATTTGAAAGTGTGACAAATGCCATGAAAAGAAACGGTTCAGACTTTTAAAAGAAAGAATTAGGGCAGTGGGGGTTCATATTACTTTGCTTTAACTTCAGACATTCACAGAACATCTGAGACAGAAATATGAAAAATATAGTCTTAACCACTGCAATGTTTATCATATTATACTTTTAACAAATTATTAAACATTATTAGTATCTGGGAGGGTCTGAACTTGAGGACAGTCATTTGTAACAGATCAGAGTGAAGATAACAGACTTTCAGTATTTGTGTGTTTGTACAAGTAACCTGAAGGTGTGAGTGACAACAGCAGCTGATCTTACATACCTCTCAAACCATCATGTGTCCAGAATAAACACCCACTGTTTACACTGTCTACTGGTGACACCAGTGTACAGGAATATACAGAGATGAAGCACACCAAGAATAGCATTAAAATACCTTATATTTAGCTAAAATCTAATTTAACATCAGAACACATTTCACTGGGATGCCAGGATATTTAAAAGGACCTTTACTCCAATTATGCCTGAAATGACAGGACAGCAGAAGCTGAGCACTCGATCACAGTCAACCGTCCTCCTCAAATCTTCAAAGGCTGGGCTTCATGAATATTTAAGCCAGGGATAGATAATTAAAACCCAAAACATAAACATTTATAATAAAAATAATAATACAAATAATTACTTGGAATATAAAAATGTAACATTTTAAATATTTTGAATGTATTTTTAAATACATTTCTCATTTTGTATAACATGGATTACTTTAATAACTGAAAACATTAATAAATACAATAAAAAAAATAATTAATTGAATTATAGGCCAATAACAATAACAAATTTCTAATTAAAATGAAGAGTAAATCTAAAAATAAAAACTACTCAAACAAAATATTCTACCTTTTTCATTTGTTTGACTTCTTAAACATCCTAATGTCAAATAGGGAATTATTTGCACTATTTAATTGTTTTTTTTCCTGGTAGGCTACACACACGCACGCACACACACACACACACACACACACACACACACACACACACACACACACACACACACACAATCAAGTAAAACATGCATATGTTAGCCTACTTAAGTGATAACCTGATCTGATAAAAAATAATTGCAAAAAAATACCTGCAAAAAAAAAAAAAAAAAAAGTTTACATTTGTGATTTTTATTTTTGTTCTTCAAGATTACAGATTATTGCTCCTCTACCATCAATTGCAATATTTAAACATTGTTGACAACTCATCATTAAAGACTTTCTTATTTTTAGTGATTTATGACAATAAATATACAGTTGTTTCATCTTCTTTAAGTCAATGCTCATTCTCCATCAGAGGTGCTGGTGTTGATCCCATGCGCTCCATGTGGTTATAAAAGCATCCAGGAAAATCCCAGGCCTGGAACCACATTCCACTGCCACACAGCAGCCGAGAAAGCAAGCCTCTTCAAACACATTATAAAGCATTGAATGCATTGAAATAAGAATGAAAGTAAATGAAAACAATGGGTTGAACACATTTCGACAAGACGTACAGCAACTGATGTGTTTAGTACAGAGATTTTGTGTTAAGCAGATAAAAAAAGTGAATGCAAACTTGACATCAGGGTTATTGAGGAGATGGGATATCAATACATTTACATTTTTAATACTAATGTAGACTCTCTTAATACAAGCTACAAGAGCAGCACATACTAACAACATAAGAGGAACAAACATTTAACCCACCTTGAAATGTTTGAGAGCAAATTTAACACTTTTATATGACTAAGGTTTTGTAAAGTTGATTTGAAATTTTACTCGTAATTGCAAGATTATTCACACACAATTCAGAGTCGGAATTGAGAGATAAAGTTGCAATTACTCATAAAAAAATAAAATAAAAAATATTGTGAGATATAAACCCAGAATTGCAAGATATAAATGCAGAATTGATAAATCTACAATTCTGAGGAAAAAAAAGTTTTAAATTGCGAGATGTCAACTCATAATTGCAAGAAATAAACTCGCTTTTCTATGATGTCTGAATAGTGAGAAAGTCACAATTACATCGTTATTCTGGAAAAACATAAACAGGATATAAAACTCTAGAAGAAAAATCCAAACTTTAAGATATAAAGCCACAACTGCGAGAAAAATAAAATTGTGAGATGCAAATTCGGAATTGCAAGAAAGAAAAAAAAAGTAAATTGCAAGTTTATACTTTGTCTTCTCAAAACTGTAAGGTATCACAGAATTGCAAAGTCTAAAATCCTTGGACAATCAAAGAAAAGGTCCACTGGCTAAGGGACACCTACACGACACAGACATCCATGTGAGACAGTCCTGACTCCTGAGCGAAGGAACGTGACGCCACATTAAACAGGAAACAGGAAAGGTCATTTTGATTCCCTTTATGACAAACACAGATGGCATCATAAATATCTAAGATTTTCAGAAGTGTAGTAAAATAAAGGTCCCAATTTTATTATATTTGAATATCCAAGTCACAAAGGCAGCTTTTGCTCTACAGGCCTGCAAACAGCAAAACTATCCTCTGAAATGAGTACACAGTTGGTCCTGGCTTCAGTTCACACATATTTCTCTCCCACTGCGTTCTAGACTAAATCTGCAGAGGACCTGGAAAGAAACTCAGTACCGGATTAACTGTACATTTGGTATCTCATTGATATAGAATCTACTTCACAGTATATAAAACAAGGGTTTCGTTTAATTCCATATTACATTATAGGATCTTATAACATTAAATTGCTTATTTTTTATAATGACAGAGGATGAGTTCATAGGAACAAAAGATGGCAGAAGTAAAAAAAAAAAAAAAAAAAAAAATCATAAATATTTTAATATACACCCCTGTGATTACACAGCCTGACGAGTTTTAGCAATTACTTGGATAGATTGCAAACAGTTTGAGCATTTCAATCTCAAACATCAATACTGGTGTTTTTGGATACAGTGTGGAAGGAGCGTGTTGCGTTTGAAAAGGAAATTTGAAATGCTAACTCCTATTAGCCAATTAGATTCCAGTCTGGGTGAATAGATGGGATAAGCCCCGCCCCCGAATCGTTCACAATCCAGTAAAAGTTTAACCACTTTTATTTAGAACCGAGAGCGCAAAAATGTTAAAATTCGCTGCAAAAATTTATACAAGACAAAAAAAATAAAAATTAAGTGTTATTAACTAAAAGAACAATTTGAACCCCTGCACCCGACCATAATTCTGTCCCACCCCCCAATATTATATAGAGAAAATAAAAAAAATCAGAGAATTTACAAAATTAGAGAACAGGAGGACAACGTTGGTAGTCCATGATTAAATCATCAGGTATGACTGAACATTGTTTATCCTTGTCTTTAGCAGAACTTAAAATTTAACAATAAAAGATCTCTAAATGGATTACATAGAACTAACACATGAAGTTAAGAAAAGATGAAATGGTGACATTTCCATGAAAACATCGCTGGGTTGCACCACTGGCAGTAGCAGCTCATAAAAGTTTAGCCAAGTTATTCTAGCATAAAATAAATAAACACTGCCATAACAATAATTAGCCACGCCCTTCAACCCCAACCAATCAGATCAGGGCTTCTCCCTCCCCTCCAAATGCAAGCTGTGACACACAGCTCTTAGTCTGTATGAATTATGGAGTCTTGATAATTTCTTTAGTCTTCGTTTCACATCTGTGAATGGGTCTAGTACCTAAAAATGAAACATTGCAAGCAATTGGTAAACATCATAAAAAGACAGGAGTTTTTAAATCATGAAGGCTTATCATGAAGCCGCTGACCTGTAGTAGTTTGGCTTAAAGGGTCCATTCTTGTTCAGGCCGAGGTATTTGGCCTGTTCATCAGATAGTTCAGTCAAATGTGCATCAAAAGTAGGGAGATGAAGGCTGGCCACGTACTCATCTGCAGAAAAAGCAGATTAGCATTTTTAAGTACATTTTAAACATCGGGCATCAAGAAAAGTCACATTTCATTTAATATTTATAATTTGGCACCATATTTCAGTGCCAATCAATTTAGCACCTGCTGGAGTGTTGAACTTTGGTTGTATATTCATGGTGAGAAAAAGCAAATAAATAGCAAACTAATATATATATATATATATATATATATATATATATATATATATATATATATATATATATATATATATATATATATATATATATATATATAAAATCTCTTCTTTATATCTCATTTATTAAATAAATTTCTCTGAGTGTGAGCTGAAGGTTTGGAAGGAAAAGGTGAAGAGCAGTTGAGAGGATGAGAGATCGTGGAGGGAGAAGTGGCAGCCGTTTGTGACAGGGTGACCTATTTTCAGCTGTCTCCCAGGATCCCACGTGGCTAAACTCTACAACGCGTGCCGCAGAAAACAATGAATCTTTCAACAGGCTGAAAACATCTGTACACAGTACAGACTAAACCAATTACACCCCTAGACAGCCATAATATTAAGACAACATTTGAGGATTTCACGTAAATCCTCGGTTTATTGCATGTGACGCCTGTCTTAGTGGAGTATGAGCACCACATATCTCTCAAATAGTTCATTTCAGGTCATGCCTAACCATTCTTTTAGACATGCCATTTTTTATGCACGTGCGTGTATTTATATCAATGCATCATACCCATTTTTTTAGGCAGCAGGTAGACGTCCTGTTTGTAGCGGCCTTCAGGGGCATTGTAGAGCTCTATCAGAGCCAGAGCCTTTGGGGAAAAAAGGAGCAGGAAATCAGTCACCATGACAACAGCAAGGCTGTGACACACACACACACACACACACACACACACACACTTTAAGTGCCCGAGGTTCATACTCTAACACAGCAACCGATTCTCTGATTGGACTGTGAAGTGAAATTCTCTTTCCATGCACACAAAAGCACATTATCCATTTAATAAAGTAATTTGTGTTCATTTTTGACTCTTTATGACTCTCGTCTCACCTGGGTAGTGGCAGTGATGGACAGCACAAAGGTAGGAACAGTGGAGCAGCTCAGGTTTAGGAGGCGACCCTGGAAATATATTCAGTATATGGATTTGAGAAGACATAAAAATTCTATCAAACTGTGTTTTCAGTTACATTTTAATCTTAACTTCTTTTTTCTCCTTCATAATACCTGCGCAATGTCTGACTAGTCAAATAAATAAACTTGCCTTGCCTACAGGAATATGTACACACATAAATGCATTTATATATAAACATTTAAATGTAAAAAACAAAACCTAAACTAAACTTAAACCTTAAACCATAAAAACTTATGCTAACACTTTAGAATAGGTAACACCTATTAGTTGCATATTAGCATGCATATAACTAGAATATTAGCCATGTATAAATGCTAATTAAGAACATATTAATACCTTATTCTACATCCCTGATCTTACCCAATACCTAAATCTAACAACTACCTTACTAACTATTAATAAGCAGCAAATTAAGAATTTATTGAGAGAAATGTCGTAGTTAATAGTTAAGAAGTGTTACCTATTCTAAAGTGTTACCGAACTATAAAACAAAATCAAATAAAAATGACACTACCAAAAAATACAAATACTACACTAAAGATACACTACAAAATTACCAAAATTAAAGTGAAAATGGAAAATATAAACAAACTCAAAACATGACTAAAAACATACAGTTAATATACAGTATTACATGTAATATACAGTATTACAATTTATCCATTATATAAAATAACACTGCAATGTAATTGTGATTACATTAACACATTATAAAAATGTATTTTACATTCACTCCAGTTTTTTTGCAATTCAGTACAATGCAAGTGCAAAATAATAATGATACATTTTAAAATCATGACATTTTCAATCTTTCTAACCTCTGCCAGCAGCACTATTCTCTTTCCATCTGGCCAGATCACATGATCCACCTGTGACCTCACCCGCTCCCAGGTCAGTTCGGGGGTTCGCAGACTGGCCTGAAAAGTTGGAGGAAGGAGGTCAACTTTCAGACACTTGTTTACACACAGTTTGTGTGAATACACTATGTGTTAGAGCAGTTTCCTCACCACATCGATCTCAGTGTTGGAGTGGCCCATGTTGCAGACGATACAGCCGTTCTTCATGCGGTCCATGTACTCTCTTACTACCACGTTTTTATTGCCTACGGAAACAACATACCACAAGAGTGAGATGAATGCGAATGAGAAACCCTGAAAGCTTCTGGGTTTAGTTGATGAAAGGAGCTTCAGGAAAAAATAGTTTTAAAATGATTCAAAGAGCCACATAATAAAGAAGTCCCTCGTTCTCCACCTGCCTTTCCCCACAGAACCGCTAAATGAATCCAAAGAAGTCAAAATGCAATTACTGCTGAAAGCAATGTCATCCACATGAGCAACACAGCTGCATGCAGAATGGACTGTGATTCAGGTTTGATTCTTTAATTGTTCCGTTCATCTTTTATTTTACAGGAACGGTTAGAAATGGGTCTATAATCAGAACTTTTGTCAAACTTCATTTCATTGAAATTCAAGACTGACTGCAGCTCAGGTATAATTACTTGAAGTGTATACGAGTCTCAGATGCAATTAACTTCAGGAAGAGCAATCTATACTACAATCACTGCATTTGATTAGTGCAGTGAGAGGTAGAATGCAGTTATACAGGCAATAAACTGTGCTCAGTTATATAACAGTGTATCATTCTGCAGCATTAAACACTAGCTGATAGCTCAAAAAACCTTCATAATCTCATTTAAAAACATGTAAAATATATATACTTGTATATTTTGAAAATGCACAAATAAAGATTTTAAAAATTATTATTTCTTCAAATATATAATAAAATATAATAATAATGGTGATTATTATTATTATTATTACTATAATTACTTAAAAAAATAAATTACTTAAAATACAATACAAATAAATAACAACAATAATAATAATAGTAGTAAGAACAACCTGACTAAAAGCCTTTATAACATCATACTAAAGAAGTAACATCATATGTTTTAACTAGTAATTATTTCAAATATACGTTTAAATATATATCAACAACAGCAGAAACTTTAAAGTATGTCAGTTTTTTTTCCCAAACAATTACAAAAAATCGGCACAGCATCTTTCAAGTTTAAAAAAAGATACAAAAGGAGCGAAAACTTGTCTTTTTTGGGGTAAATTGCCATTTTTCTTCCCTTAAATCAAGAATCAATCAGAATAATAAACCTTCCAAATTTACTACAATCAAATTCAGATTCAAGAATACCTGTGCAGGTGATGACAATGTCAACTTGTCTGATGACTTCGTTGAGTTTTACCAGCCTGAAGCCATCCATGCTGTGTGATGACAAATATAAATTAGTCTTTCTGATGAGCAAAAATGAAAAATAAATGGCATGAGACTGAATTGTGAATGAAAACAAGAGTTAGGAAAGTGCTATGATAATTTGAATCAGGTCTGCAAAAGAATTGGAGAATCATTCACCACTCAAATGCTGGTTCACAATGTATTATTAACACATCAGAATGATATTAAGTGTATATAACGGCATCGCTGCTACTGAGGAAATACTGAATCAGTGAGAGTGTCTGTGGCTCACCAGGCCTGTAGAGCACAAATGGGGTCGATCTCAGTGACGTAGACGATGGAGCCCATCGCTTTGAGAGCAGCACTGCAGCCTTTTCCCACCTTATTACACACAAAAGGATTCACAGGTATGACTCAGAACAAAAAGGTTCAAAGTATCTGTGAAAATATATACTGTATGTAGCACACAATGTGACTGCCACAAACAGGGCAAAATATAAATCATTTGATGTTCCTGGAAAAACATTCCTATTTTCCTCCTCGACTTTATTATTAGAAAGCAAAAGAAATCCATTTAGAGGTATTTCCTGGGGTTTTCTGTCCTCTAGTGGCCATATCTGGTATCTGTTTCCTAATACATTAATGCAGCAGCAGTGGAGGTGTGGCCAGCAAAAGTGATTGACAGATGAAATGGAATATTCTAAAATTGATAAACAAAATCATTCTAAAATAGTTGGGGTTTAGCCGATTAGACAGATATTAAATAATTGTCATATTTTAACCCTTTACCTTGCATTCTCTAAATTAAAAATAACTTTTTCAGATTTTGCAAGACTGGATGTGACAGATACCAGTCTTTTGAATTAACAAATTTGAACAAGTGTACTTTTACAAAGTCCAAGAACATGCTTAAGATCTAAATGCAGGTTCTCAAAGGAAACCGTTATGAGCTGGCAACATTTGTCAAATAATGATCTCACCTCTCCATATCCACAAACCACCACCTGCTTCCCTCCAAACATCACATCTGTGGTCCTCTTTAGACTTGAACACAAAACACAAAACACTCAGTAAGACCACAGGTCGAAATTAACCACACAGTTCCTGCTCAACCAAAAAGAGTGTGTTAACCATATTGATTGGGGAAACTATTTTAAGCGCCTTTATAAGAGACATACCCATCCAAGATAGACTCGCGGCAGCAGTACAGGTTGTCAAATTTCTGCTTGGTCACCGAATCGTTCACATTCATTGCGGGCACACATAACTTGCCAGCCTTTGACAGCTGGTATAACCTAGAAAATAAAAAATGAGATATGTTTAGCAAAAAAACAACAACCACAAAGACAAATTTTGCAGAATTAATGTTGATAACCACTATATAAATAAATTAATGCATGATATATATACATATTAAATGGTCAGTATTTAAATTTCTTGATTAAATAATAAGTAATAAGACAGTCAGTTGTCTGTCTGAATTATCCAAAACATTTGAGTACATTCTAAAATATCATACTTCAATCACTTGCCAGTACTACTACTAGCCACTAGGTGGAGACATTCTCTATTATTGTGAAAAAAACAATTGTCCAACAGAAACTGAGTTTTTACCTTATCCACGCAAATGAATAATAAAATAAATCCTTTACAAATGACTATTATCACCTGTGAACTCCAGTCACGCTCTCCTCTACGATGCCCTTGATCTTTTTGAACATGTTGGGATATTTCTTATAGATCCAGTGAGTCAAATCTCCTCCATCATCTAAGATCTACACAATATAAGCTGTTAAAATGCTGAAAACTGAAATAATATTTCACTTATCTAAATGTAAATATTCCAGCTACCATGTTGGGCTGCCAGCCTTCCACGTTAACACAGCGATCGATACACCACCAGAAATCATCCTCCGATTCGCCCTTCCAGGCAAACACTGAGAAACCTGCCAGAGACGACACACAAGAGTTGATCAGGACAGAATAGTATGAAAGGATAAAAAAATAAGAATAAGATAGGAAAATATTTACCTCCTTCGGCCAGAGCGGCTGCTACCTCGTTTTGAGTGGAGTAGATGTTGCAGGCGGCCCACCTGCACTGAGCGCCCAGAGCAGAGAGGGTCTCCATCAACACCTGCAAACACACACACACGTCGATGCATTACTGAAACACAGATGTCCATCTGCTCTCAAAAAATGTGCATTTAAAAAAAAAGAAACCTCCTCAAATATAGTATGAGAGTAAAAAAAGTTCCAAATAATAAATGGTCCAAATAATGTCCTTAAAAAGTGTTGGGGTAGGATTAGGGTGTTTGAATTAGAGTGTAATTTTTTTAATTTAAGAACAAATTAAGTTAATATTAGGGATTGGAGTGTTTTTTTGTGTGTGTACAGAAACTCACAGCAGTCTGTGCAGTGATGTGGGTGCAACCCACAATTTTGGCTCCAGCCAATGGCTTCTCTCCCTGAGCTCTTTTTCTCAAAGCCATGAGAGCCGGCATCTCTACAGTGCACAGATACACAATAGTCATTAATGCATGCTATTAGTATTAAATTAAAAAGTGATTATCGCATGCACATCCTTGACTTAAAGACTCACTGTGTTACGTTTAGTGGCTGAAGAATAAAGCTACAAGTAACTCGCGGAGGAACAATGTTTCTGTTAAAATCATTTTTAACCTTATAATATAATAATATAACCTTAATATATATATTGGTTGCTATTCATATCAAGTAATGGTGGAAACTATAACTTGGCAAGGTTATTTAGAGGCAAATGGACAAAAGCAGTAACTGGTTTAGAGATTTGCATTGTTACCAGTGTAAACATTGTTTGGTGAGCCAAGTCAATGCACAGAAATGTGCAACTGTGCTACATGTGATTTGTGATTTATTACAGGTACTGTTCGCTAATTGAAGCTTGCAGGCTTAGAAAAGATTACACCTTTTTCTCTCACAGTTCAGACTTTTTTTTTTTTTTCTCTGAGTTCAAATTATGAAAGTTGGCAGCTTCCCGGGAAATCCATCCCGACATCTCCTTATAAATATAAATAACTAGAAGATGGGTTTATGACGTTCTCACTCATTACAATTTTTGACATTTGTTAACAAAAAAAAAAAGTAACATAATATAGCTTTAATGTGAAAGAACTTTAAAGCTTATAAAGAGACACTGTCTGTGTGAAAGTGCACACGGGAGTATGGCCATGTGGTTATGAGGGGCTGAAGGGGGCGCCCTGCTGTCTCACAGCACACACTGAACATATGGCCCCTCAGCAGCACAGGAAGAACATCAAAACATGCTTCACTTGAGCTCACACAAACACACTTCGACTTCACACATAAACAAATACCAGCGGCTTAATATGTTGACAGGCCTGCGGACAACACCAAGCGTGAGCGGCATTGCACAATCAGCTGTCACGCTCGTAAACAGTTATAACTTGTCGGCACATGAACATTAAGACACACAAGGCCCTTCCAACCTTGCTCGGCAATCTCAATCTCCCTGCGTCCGAAGTCTGCCTGTTTGATGTTCTTGATACAGAAGTCTGCATTGCCCTTGGAGTTCTTCTGCTGTTTGTCACGGGGAGAGGTTTCGTCATCGGAGCTGTCAGTGTACGAAGCAGCTGAAAAGTGAATAATAAAGAAAAAAAATATGTAGATGTGTGTGTTTCTCTATGAACACAGTCCTAAGACACCCTACCTACAACACGTACTCTCCTTTATCAATGTAATCCTCTTAAAGAGGCCTGCCAGAGAACCCACACAGGAAAGCCTTTGTTCACATGACTCACCTGACACTCTGCATTAGACTCTTGATGTATGGTAACACATGTATGTAGCCCACCTGACTGAGGTTTAACAGGACATGAACGTGTGACTGTACAGTGTGTGTTGGTGATTGTACAGCGTCATACCTGAGCTGTAACTGTCTGTAGAAGACTGTGAGATGGAGCGAGACAAAGACCTGCGGCTGATCTTGGTGGGACGTTTGTTGAACTCCTGCTTCTGGTCTGCAAACTGGATCTGTCAAGAAAAAGAGTGGGAGGGTCAGGACAAGAGAGAGAAAAGACCAGAGCGAGAGTCCTTACAGTGGGAAAAGATAGAAAGACTTTGAAAGAAGTCTCATACTTGCCAAGAAATATATTTTAATAAATTATAAAATGTACTGTATTCCTGTGAGATAAAGCTGAATTTTCAGCAGCCACTACAGCAGTTTTCAGTCACACAATCCTTTAGAAATCATTAACACATGCTGATTTGGTGTTTGAAATATTTTTTCTTATTATAATCAATGCTAAAAACAGCTGTGCTGCTATTTATTTTATTATTTTGTGAAACCTAAAATAACCTAAATTAACAGATGCATTTTTTTCAGAATTCTTTGAAAAATCCCTTTAAAAAAAAAAGGAAAAAAAGAAACCACGGTTCACACAATGATATATATATATATATATATATCTGTCACATAATTCTTAACAGTGTGTCCATTACCACAGGAAGTGACAAACAAGTAAATAAACAATGACCAGTCCCCGCAATCAAGCTGAATATCAGGAATAAGCCTTTAATTGGAAAGTGAGAAGAAAATGATTTCAACCAAGATTCGTCCTAATCTTTAACACTATTTGACCTGCCAGATAGATACTTCTTGTCTGCCAAAGTCAGGCAGGTTTAAAGGCGATCATTTCCATATCAAATCTTGATAACTCCAACAGTATTCTTCATAAATTCAGTCAGCCACCACTAATCTGCTCTCAATGAGCACCTTTGAGAGCTCGTCGTAGACGTGTCGGTAAACTGTGCTACTATTAATGGCCTGACAGCTGTTGCCTGCAGAGAGGAACGCTCTGCGTGAACCGTGAGAGGATTATAGAGCGGAGCAGTCGTGCCCTGCTGACGTTATCATCTGAGTCAACAGCAAGCCTCAAATCCCCACGCTCCATCAAGAGATTTTTAAAAGCGTGACTATTACATAACCTGTGCCATATCTGTGTTCAATCAACTATCTACTGAGTGATCACAGTGATTCATCTTCAAGCTTTAGGATGAAGCTATAGGAGGTGCTGTTTTCAGGACAGATGGATGGCTTTTAGACCACGAGTATAACACAGTTATGCAGACAAGTGTAAGGGCCTGACTTACAGAGGCCTTGATCCACACAAACACACCGCTGTGCCCAAAAGTACTTCAGTAATTGCCACTTGCAGAGATTTTGCGTCAATAACGCTACAGAGAAACAAACACCCGCAGACTCTGTGAACTTCAATTTGGCACCCGTTTATCTCTTATTTATTACTACACAAAGGGCTGAAGGAGTGTACTGGGAATGTTTTATTGTGCAGGAAACACACTCTACCAAATCACATACTTGCATGATACTAATCAGAGAAGAAAAAGTTCTGAATTATCAGATTCAATTAGAAATATGAAAAAAAAAAAAAACATGTCAGCATGACACACAAGAAAGCAAAGAGAGACAGAAAAAAAACGAATGGCAAAAGGGAAGGGACCGACGGAGAGGAAGTAGACTATATACCATTTTTACATGTGGCCATTCTGATTCCATGGCCTGTGCATCACAATGCTAGACTGTTTCCCTCTGGGGTTTTTTGTGCATCTCTCTTTTAATTGTTAATTGTTTAGAAGCTGAAACGATTCTGGGCAGAGTTGGCAAAATGTGCGTGTGTGTGTGTGTGTGGAGGCTTTTAGAATGTGATTTCTGCGTCTCATGCTCAAGATAATGAAACATGCCAAGGACACATGCACTCACACACTGCCACCACTGGCCCACACAAAGGGCTCTTTCGACAGACCGAAAGTACCAGAGGGATAATTACTCTGGCATGTTCTTGAGTTCTTTGAACTCACCTTTATGACGAACATCAACGTCATGGTTGCTGGTTTAGCTTGTCGATTATCACTTGTTGGCCTTTAACAAGAAAAATGTGCTAAGACTTTACAAACAGTTCAACATTGTAAAGCAAACAAACTGTTGGTGGATGTTTTATGATGGCCCAATCTTGAAAAACAGTGCTAATTTGCTGAAAATCATCCTATAAGAATACGGTGGTCCACATCTCCTGTGAACTCCTTTGTGAAATGTATTAAGAGGTGTGGTTTCAAAACTTTTTTCCAGTATGACTTCATACCTTTCCCAGGGACCTGGATCACACATTACTTTATCTAGGGAGTTTAGAAAGTCAAATATTTGGGAACTATTATCAGTCTTTTGTGGGTCTGTACATTCTGCCGAGGTGATCTGCACAACAAAACACACTAATACACTTAAAGCCTTAATGTAGCTCAAACAGTAGAGCATGCGTCAAGGTCATGGGTTTGATTCCCAGGGAACTGTAAAAATGTGTACCTTAAATCCAATTCACCACTTTGTATAAAAGTGTCTGCCAAATGCATAGATGTACTTGTTTAGTCCATGTTAGACATTTATTTTAAGGCCAGAAAGGTGTAGGCAAACACAGATGCAAATGCTTGGCCAGCTTCGCAAATGTGAGGTCTTGTACAAATTAAACATGTTACATTCAAGTCTTTGTGGCATTAAACCAGACGTAATGTACAGCAGCTTGCTATAAACATGTGTTAACTTTTCTAACAAGATTAGTTAAGTAGTAGAACTGAAAGTTTAATGTGTCTATAAAAGCTGCTTTAGTTTATGTTTATGTATTCCTTTGGCTAAAACAGTAGAGCATGGGATTTGCAACGCCTAGGTCATGGGTTCAGTTCCCAGAAAATGCATAAACAGAGATGTATACCCTGAGAGCAAAGTAAGTCGCTTTGGATAAAAGCATCTGCCAAATGCATAAATGTAAATGCCTACTGCTCTGCACATGTCGCAACTTGCATTGCATTTTACTGTTGTTCTAGCTGACACAGGCATTTTATGATTTTGCATGAACAAATAAACTTACCGACTTTAAAAAGTTCAGATTTGGGTTTATTGCATTACATTCGTCCCTAATCAGACACTGTCTGCACAGTCCAAGTACACTATAAAGGCAGCTAGTTTATTTAGAGGAAAAAAACAAATGGAAATAAAGACTTCAGCAATATGAATTGGTCATCATCCAAATAAAAAGACAAGGATAATCATGCACTGAAAACAAAGCATTATGCTATTACGTCCTCTTTTTAAATGCCACTAGACATTTTGCCAAAAGAGAAATGAGGTATTTTAATCTTTCAAAGGTAATATGAATGGATTTATGTATTAAACAGGAGGCAAAAAGCTCAATTGGAGGAAAGATTCAGGCCACGAGCAACACTTCCATGAAAAAAGATCACTTATGTAAGAAAGAAAGAACTAGAGAAAGAGACAGATGCTTGCATCACGTTAACGGTACATTTTAGTGACACTGCTGAAAGCCGATAATTAAAGAACAGAGCGGTGGAGAAACGCTTCTTTCTTGAGAATGGATGTCTAAGTATTGGGTGCAGGGTCCTGATGACTGCATCGGTTGCCGTTGAAACAATGAATCACTTTTCTAACTAAGTGAACTAAACTTTTACTCAAGGATCATCATTACACTGCAGCTTTGCTCAAAACCCAAGTGAGCTGCCTGCCAAGATGACATTAACCATCCATAATAAGAAAAAAAAAAGACTTTAGTCTCTTAAGTGTGTATATACAGTCTATATATATTCTTGCTGAACAGTCGTGTATGCAGACAGTAAGGCAGCTTTCTAAGGTTTGGCTCTACAGCATGTAACAGAGATACCAAACACTCAACTATCTTATTGCTCTATATATCAATGATGTGTGCTCATTTAGAAGCAAACAAAAAAATTAATGTAACGAATGATGAATGTAAAGCGATGACTCACATTGTCGTTTGCCATCCTGGTGAAGTGTGGATTCAGTACAGGAGCCCAAATCGAAGCTGGTTCGAAGACCCTAACCTTGAGAGTCTTGTCACAATGATGCAAGTCATGGCTGGTGTGCAAGGGTTTTGTTAATATAGACTGATGCAGTACAATGCTTTCATTTACTAGTAAGGAGACCTCAGTTTAGGCCAACAGTTAGGAATAAAGTGCAGCTACAGTAAGCGTAGTTAGCGAAGAGCTCCTAAACATGAACTCTCTGCAGGGAAGAGCAGTTCCAAAACGTTCCTAACATCCCGCTGAGCTCTGAGACAATAAACAAGGAAACTTGTTATGGAAATTTAATGAGATATGTAAGTCTGGAATATACTACAGGACAAAAAGTTCTATTCTGAACTATTTTAAACAATTGTGCATACTCTGTAGTGTATACGTGACCATTTTGTCTTCTTAAAAAAACAACAACAAAAAACAGGCTAAAACTTTTATTCAAACTGTGAATATATTAAATACAGAAAACATTTAAAGAGGGCTCCCTTTAATATAATCACTACGGATGTCAATTAGTGGCAGAGCGATTAGCTACAATGCTAAGTGCTGCAAATCACGCTGTACTTAAAAGCCTTTAACAGTATTCAGACAGAGCATGATCACAAGCACAGGACCTTTTGAAGAGAGCTGCCTATCAGCGTGTACCGGATTGAGTCAAAATATTCTTGGCTATTGGACCCACATCCCCCTTGTGGCTGTCACCTGACACAAAAATGTTATTGCATCAAATATTAGCGGGCACACGCCTGCATGCCATGTGTAGGACTCTGGATGGGTTTTTTCTGCACAGAACGCATGCTAACAGGAGAGGAGAAGTGGAGAATAACTGTACAAGATAAAGAGAAAAACCTATCCTCCAGATGACAAATGACAGAACCATACAAAACCTTTAGGCCAAACAGCAGAAAAACGTAACATACTTGGAGTCACCCTGACATACTTCAGTTCTGAGTACACATCACTAATGGAGTCACTTGAGCGTCAAAAAACTACAAATTTGTGTGCAGAAGGGAGCACAGAGTTACAGAAATTACACGATTTCTTTCTTTTTTCATTTCAAGGCAGCAGCAACATCAGGCTGAGGTCCTGAACATCTCTGGAGGAGATTACATTTGTTCTCTGTGGAAAGACATGCGTAAACAGATTCACAAGTCCTGTGTAGCACCTGCATCGCGTGGTGCAGCATAAGGTTGAGCTAAAGAACTCATTATATGCAAATGTTACATCACTTTTAACTAAAGGCTATACACCAAGCCGTCTTCAAAGAACTAAAGCCGACAGAACTAAAGAGCATCTGGACCAAAAAGCTTGAATTAGCTGTCTCTATCAGCAGCTATCAATATATTCATCATTCAAAAGGAGAAACCGAAATAAGGATATACAAGACATATGCAGACAAAGCAGCACTTGCTTTCCATTTTGAATATCAAATATGTAAATAACTTGCTTAATTTTAAGTGGCTTATGTTATGAAAATATTCACATACTGGAATGTTTGGACAGCCGACCGTCGCCTTGCTTTAAAGACCTGTAATGACCTGATGCAACACAGTGCTGTGCGGGACGAAACTTGATGGGTGTGTGTGGGTAGATACTCATGTTTGCGAGATGCAGGATTCTCAATTGATAATCAATTGTTATTAATCTGTTGCACAAAAGCGACAAGAAAAACTAATATAAATTAAAAACAATTAACTGGCACAAGCATAGGCAGAGCTTCTAAATTTTTGCAGCACTGAGCAATGTAGCCAATCACAGACATGCGTGTTGATTTCTGGAACGAAATGTCCAATCAGAGGTGTTAGAGTCTACTCGCCGCTCAAAATGCTGTAGTTCTTGTGCAGCGCTGAAATTTGCGTGCTCAAGAATCCTCTTATGACACACAAAGTAAAGACATTATGAAAGATTCATTGTGTTATAACAGAGCGTTGTGAGATTGCTATGAACTGAGATGTCAGCTTTTTAGTGATTATAAAGGGAGTGTTCTTCGATCGCATTCAGCCAAGCCAAACTATGGATGCAGCAGCCTATGATTGCTTTAATAACAAACATTTTATTTTATTATTATTTTTATTAATTTTACCAACATTTCAATTACATTAGTATGGACACTTATTTTCGCCATGTAATAAAAATATAAAAAGGTAAAGTAATAATATATAGAAGTAAAAAGATAAAAAGCCTCACTCTTGGCAAGTTTATAGCTTGCAATTATATCTTGTCCCTCTGAATTGGGGACATCTTGAAATGTAAACTCAAAAAGTTTGCATTTTGCAATTTTTACTTTTTTCCTCTGAAATTTTAGTTCACTGATCACCAGGGATCAGTAATCTATTGATATCCTAAAAAGAAAAAAGAAAAACCACTCAGCCTAAGATTCCTTACTTAAAAAGCCTTAATTATCATTTCATTGTCGTGAAGAAAAAAAAAAAACGTAAACAAATAATTGTTCCCATCATGCACCACTGCATTATAAAAAACAAAGACTTTAACGCAACTGATCTTTTGCATATGCTTCGATTGTTATGAGCCTAATACCTTTGCTGTGACACACAGATCCACACCTCAGCTTTCTTTCTGTAGGACAGTCTGCAACTTCATAAACTGTTTTCATCCTGGCATTTTCACAAGCTTTACAAGCTATAAAGTGACTCTCATAGCGACTACACTTCACAGTCAGACCAGACAGGGTTTGGCGGGTAGCATGGGTACTGTGATACAACACGGTGACCCACTTTGACTAATGATGGCACCAGAAATGAAAGAGACTGGTGCAACAGACACCAAGAAGCACCTCAGGGAACTTAATTGGAGAAGAAGCTTATGTGAGGTCCATTCTATTGAATAAATCTTCTTCCATCTAAGTGTTTTAAATTTAATGCATAGGCTTAACAGAAGGTATACGGAAAATATCCATAATTCAAATGAAATATCCAACACTAGCAATCGTGTGTCAAAGAACACTGGAAGGTGTGACCGGTAATTTGCTTCCTGCTCGAATGACGGATCACATTGTAGGACATGTGCGCTCAAGTGTTCTGCATCCAACACGTAACGTACCTGACAGATTTGATTACTATTTCTTGAAATTCTGCCCTTCCTTTTTTCTTCGTATCCCTCAGCCACAAAATAATAGGATTGTATTCCTACAAGGCCAATATATCACTGGGCTTGGCAAGGAGTTTGACCTTTCCTACAATAAAGTGTTGAAAAGCACTCAAGCAGAGCAAAGCATCTGAAGTTTGATGTGGATTTTTCCACTCTGAAGAACAGAGGTTAGCTGTAGTTAAAGGATCTGTTCGGACTTTGCCAGTATTGGTAAAGTTAAATCAGTCTTAAGGATTGTAATGGAAATTTACAGAGTAGTATAGTAGTCTGATTCATCATAAAGTTTTCTTGCTCTCAGCCTCCTTAAAGTTCATGACTGATAGACAAAACCGCCACGAATTCATTAAAAGCATGAAGAGTTTGTTCTGTTTGATAAATGTCTTCACACTCTGCACTTGCTCTGTGAATGTATAAAAGTCATCTACCTACGCAGAGAGCTCAGCTGCAAAGGGTTAGGGGGCGGTCAGCTACCCCATGGCCAATTCAGATTCTTTCTGGAGGAGCCATTCGATACCACGTCACGTTATTAACAAAAGCTTTCTGAAACGAGCGCCTCGGGACGCTTCAGCTGTACTAGAGGAGCAAAAAAAGAAATGCATAAATTGTCAATACCAGCCTACAAGATGTGTTGTTCTCATGCCCTTTGCTATAGACAAGGTTTACAGTAGAAGTTGTGGTTGTAACTGCAAACCAAAAAATAAATAAAGTGGCTGCAGTGAACACACCCTCACACACACACTAGGATGATAAAAACATAGGGGCCAAAAACAGATTTTTAAAACAGAACAGATTGGCAATTTCTTCAGAATATTTAACTCTGCTGTAGGAACCAGACATGCATTGATATTAACATTTGAATAATACTGATGATAAGTCGATAATTGTTTTCATGTTATGATCAATATCCAGAACAATTGAACACAATTTTGTATAAACACATTAAAAATAAAAACAAAAATTAAATAAAAACTGTGAAAGTGAATAAAAAAGGGAATTTAGGCATCACAAAATTATAATGTACAGTATTAAAAACCTATATTAACTTTTTATTAAATACTATTTAATGATACTGAAAATTCAGCTTTGATCACAGGAATAAATAACATTTTAAAATATACAAAAATACACAATTATTTGAAATCCTTATAATATTTCACTTTATTATTATTATTTAATAAATACAGCCTTGGTGAGTATAAGAGACTTATCAAAGAATTCTAAATGTTAATTATTCCAAACCTTTGACCTGTCATAATTTACAGTTATTCTATTGATATGAATCCTTATATCGATCGATAACCACTATGGGACCAACATATATAGCCTATATTCTGGTGCTTGTTGCAGGGCTAGTTAACCCTTATGACCAATCCCTAGCTTTGGTATAACAAACTGATGTGGAATTTAGACTGCATAACTGGAACACCAAGGTAGCACCATCTCAAAAGCACAGGCTGGCCGCTCGAAGGGCTCATATTCAGTCCTTTGGACTTTAATTGAAGCAGTCGCTCTCTCAGAGTGTTCTTCCACCAGTATGAACCTGTTCCTGCAAGCCCACTCCAAGTTCCCTGTTCCACAGGCAGTGACGAGCGGCAATCATTGTCTCGAGGTCCTTGGATAAAAGGCTTCTATTTATGTGCCAGATGGTGCTCTTCTGACTAAGCGCAAACAGAGAGAGTGTGATGTTCTCTCCGTTCTCTTCATATTTGGGTTTAACGCAGGCTGCCAGCATGTTCTTTCACAGTGTGCTTATTCTGAAGAGATGAAGGAAAAAAAGAAAATCATCCCACATAGTATTCTAAAATGAGAAATACTTCACTGCTGTGGGCTCTAGAGGCACGGAAATGGGTAGAGCAGATCTCAAAAAAATAAAAATAGTTATTATTTAGAAAATAGATGTTGCATCCAGTTTATTTGCCTGCCTTGAATTCAAGTTTATCTGTAGCAGAACTCTAATCCTAAACAAATCTAATAAAAGGTAAGTAGAAGATATTTTAATTCATTGAAAATCAGCCTTCAAGACACTATGACAGTCCTTCAAAACATCTGGAAACTGGATGTCTAAACTCATGCCAAGAGGTCAAGGCCTGGCCAGATATTCAGTCTGGTCATTTTAAACAAAACAATCTGGTTAAAACATGTTACTTCAAAAATAACCGTTCAAAATTGGCATTTATTCTCAGAAAATATTTTTTTAAATTTTATAGTTTAAACGTTCTCTGATGCCAACAGAAAGAAAGGCAGATTTCAAATATTTCCAATAGGGTTGTGCACCAGCCAAACAACAGCCACAGTCTGGTGGACACAAACACAGATGCATGAATCCACTCAGAGCTTGTTAGGTATTCAACTTATCCAGTTAAACTTATCCTAAATCGAGTGCATCATTAACTACCGCAGGTGCAGGAAAAACAAAGATCCGAGACATACTTGAAATGCATGATCTTGCAATATTATAATGAACTGAAATGGTTTATATAGGGCTCGAATTGAGGGAGGAGTCTAGTAAGCTTGCACTGCGGTAATAAATGGTCCGTGTGGCGCGCTTCAAGTGAGTCACGTTTTGTTACGCCTTTGGCACATAAACATTATATTGAACAATTAATATACTTTTGTTATAGCTTTATCTTTAAAAAAAAAATTCTACAATTATCGCCCAACTATAGATTTATGGAACATATGCTGTCAAAAATGTGATATAAGGCGTAATATGTGATAATGGAGATAAAAATGTGCAAAAAGGGAACATACAAGGACTTTTTGAGTCTAAACTTATAATCGGTATACATTTAGGGACCATTTTACATCACATCCACTGGCAACTTTATGATGAAACAAGTAATAACTGTAGATTAACAGTGGCCCATATTATTATCTTCAGCTAGAGCTCAAAGCTCTCTGTGTATCAGGGCCTCCGACTTGCTAATTTGGTTTGAGAGCAGATGGCTGCAGCCTTTTTAGAATCATCAATGTGTCTGACGCTCAATCATTCCTGTTGCTCCACATAAGGAACAAATAGCAGTTCAGGAATTAGAGATGTGTGAGAGAGAGAGATAAGAAAATGAGAAGGATCATATCATGCAAGCCAGTTATTGATTCCTAATTCATAAGAAGCAAGACAACCCTAAGAAGGCCTCACATCTCCTCTCTCAAGTCAAATATAGCAACATAAAAAACAAAAGCATTTTAAGATGTACGTAACAGACATGCTTAATGATTTTGTCACTAATGTTTACGAACATGTGCATTTCATTCAGATCCACCCATTGCATCATCTAATCAAATTCTCTAAGAGGAGGAAAAACGCATCCAATCTGCAGTGAAGCAGAAGAGGAAGAAACCTCATTCAGTTTTATATTGGCAAATGGAGCTACCAGCCACAAGATAAGCGTGAAAGCGCAGCAAGACCCTGAAGCAGAAACACTAGGAAAGCGATGCCCTGCTGCACTGATTTATCGACACTGGCATATGAGCAGTACATGCAACAATTACAGTCTTCTGCTAACTGCATTCAATGTGCAAAAATCAGGCTTGATGCAATGATTGACATGAGAAGAACCAAATGCATGGTTTAGCATTAGCAGCATTAAGCTTGTTACCTGTACACTGAGGGCAAGAAATCTCATTGCTCATTGAAATCTCACTGCTGACGCATTTCCTGGGAACGGGGAGGAACTAGGATAAAGGATGACGTCACGCCCAATGATGTTCATCCTGAACCAATCAATTGACCCACAAATTTAGATCAGAAGTCATGTTCTGGGTCATCAGCCAATTCAAGTCAATGAAGCCAAACACTCTGAAAGCTCAAAAGCTTTTAGAGGAAAGTTCTCATGAACACTCAGCCATCAGAATGAACCGAAAGTGTGACCTGCATAAAGAGAAGTAACAAGCCACAGTAGCACTGAAGTATTTTCAACCCCGTACCAGATCAAAGGCATCAAATCCAGTAACTGTGCTGCACTTGTTTGATCTGCAGAGATGCTTGTGGTCCCAAAGAAAAATGATGGACTGCAATTTAGGAATACGTACCCACTACAAAGAAAGTCTAGGGTACCCTGAAATTTTAGGTTTGTGCGGAGAGACTGCTGCAAATAGATATTTTCACTTGACCATATATGCAATTAAGATCACTACACTTCGCCATAAAGGTCAATTTTAGATTTGCCTCATTTCTGCCTCACTTTTAAATTATTAAGAGACAGAACCATTTATCTGTGCTTTTGCTCTTGAAACGTCCATTTACTTCAGTTCAAATGTAGGAGACTGAAAAGGCAAGTTGATGCATAAAGAAGTCTTCCAATGCGTACCAACGCTCAAGTAAAGCCACAGTACAAGACATTGGGCTAATATTTGATTATGATTTTTCTGAAATTCAAGAATGCACAAAAATGTAAATGTCTGACTGGGTCAGAGAAAATTTTGCAGGCTCTTCACTCTTAAGGGTCTTTAACATCCATGTAACCTTCCCAATCCACAAAAAGTTCTTTATAGTGAAAAATGGTTCTTTAGATTTTTAGAGAACCAAAAATAGTTCTCCCATGCCACTGCTTTTGGAACATTTATTGGAACCTCAATGTAACTCAGTGTAAATTGATGTCAGACAAGTGTAGGTTATCTTCAGGTTACCTTCTGGTAAATTCACATAAAAACACAATGTTGTGAAGTTTGAGGTGAGTCAGGCCACTAAAATCAAGGAAACGGTCACAATCAAGCAATGCATTTCAGCAGCTGTGGTCTAAGGTTTGTATTTTCTTTGGAAGAAAGGAAAGGAAGAGAAACGAAGATGGCTTTTTTTTAAAAAACCTTTTCTGAGAATCTTTTGTGATGCAGCAGATTTTGAGCACACTGAATGTTCTTTGTGAGGGGCTGGTGCAGGGGTCTATGGTGCATTCCTTAGCTGTGTATCCTGCATGTGTGTCCATTCCACCGGTTAACTAATTGAAAAACCTTAGGCCTCAATAAAATACAAACGCCAACAGAAATCTTCTACTTAATTTCCAACACCATGAAGCAATCGAACAGTGACTTGTGAACAGAAGGTCCATTTGGTCAGTGGAAAAGCTTTAGTTCATTCATTCAGTAACACATTCCTGGCTAACGCCTGACTGGTGGCTTAATCTTTCACATGCACAATTGATGCAAATTCACTCCTTCGTTCAACAGTACCACAAATCTGAATTTATTCAGTGAACAAATGTATAAGCCAACGGGATTAAAATGTCCTTACAGGATTGTATTTCCCAATCTTTCTAAAGCAAAGCTTAACATATAGTGTTGAGCAAAGAGCAAGAATAAATAACCAACTGCCATGTACACAGCTTGGCCCCGATGTTCCTCTATCCTATGACCAGCCGTACAATCCGACAACAGCTGGCAGCCTCCAAAAGATTTGCTTTCATGATACATACTTTGACTCTTCTAGCCCTGCTGCTATTATAAAGCTCACTTGTGAAAAAGTCACAGATTGCAATCCAGCAGCTTATCAAGCCACTGTACGGAAACTGCTATCTCTTGCGCAGGTTTGCTGGGAAATGGCAACATATGGCAGCACATTCTGAGAGTAAAACAAAAATGCTTTTAAGCCCAGAAAAAAAGAACAGGAGAGAGACAGAAGACAGGGCCCCATGAAAAAATAATAACAATGGAATTCACAGTGTAACCTGGAATGTCATGGATGTCATTTGGCATTTTTGAAACTCAAAAGGTCTTCATGTCAAACCGTCAAAATAAATGATCTTGATTTTAAGAAATTGTGTCAAATATAATACTACTACAGTGGATTGTACTTTTCAAAAGAATAAAAACAATAATAAATGATTAACATTTAAATTTAAGTAAAATCACAAATTTTTATTCATTTTTTATTTTTATTTTAACGGTAGACCTCTGTTGTACAGAACTTTGTTTGCCAAAAAAAGGCAACTGTTAAATTTTCATTTAATAACATTTTAACGGATTACCGTATTACCTGACTACAAGTCACACTTTTTTTCATAGTTTGGCTGGTCCTGCGACTTATAGTCAGGTGCGACTAATTTATCAAAATTAATTTGACCTTGAACCAGGAGAAATGAACCAAGAGAAACCATTACCGTATACAGCCGCCAGAGGGCGCTCTATGCTACCAGAGATGCTGCTCAGTGCTCCTGTAGCCTACACTGAGCAGCATAGAGCGCCCTCTCGCGGCTGTAGACGGTAATGTTTTCTCTTGGATCTTGGTTCTAAATAAATGCGACTTACAGTCCGGTGCGACTTATGTACGTTTTTTTCCTCGTCATGACATATTTTTGGACTGATGCGACTTAAATACGGTAATTAAATTAATGTTTATTGCCTTTGATTACATTTGATTACCACTATTTTCGATAATACATTTGTATTACGTCAGTAGGCTTTTTGAACACTGAAATCTAAACTTTCAAATGGAATCCGGAAAATTCGATTGGAATTCGGGAAAAATAATCAGATTTCATAGGGTTCCAGGTTAGAGAGTGTGAGAGAGAAGTCTGTCACACATGCACTCGACAGAAGCAGCATTGAGGTGGCACAATATGTGTTTGTTTGGCAGGCTCGCTCTCACTGTTGCCTCTGCAGTACACCAAGTCATTACGGCACTCGAGAAGACTCTGGGTGATTTCAGGTGAACGAGTTCTGCTGCGGTGTGGTTACGGCTGCCTGAGGGAGAAAGAAATCTCAGCTGTGCCCTTTAAAGTGTTGAAGTGCACCATTAGGGTTGCTGCCAAGGACACAGAGTCATAGATGAGTGTTTGAGAGCAAGAGAAGATGATTCGGTGAGTGCACTGTTATCAGTAAACTGCTTCAGTACAAAACATGCAGTTCTGTTCAATGCATCACTCCATCAAAGCTTCAGTCTCCATGAGCACCACTTACTGAAAGAGCACATCTAGTTTCGTTTAATCACACGTGTGGTCCTTTTTTCTTAAGCTCTTAAGACAATAAGTGGCATACACAGAAAATGGTCTTTCTGGAGGCATGCTATCACTCATACATGAACCCTCTACAAGTGCAGATAAACAGAGACAGGTTCAATGTACAGGTCAGTCTCTCTGGTTCCATCCCACCATTTATCAAAGCCTTCAAACTTCGCACCATGGTGAGAAATATTTTCCTGTCAACTGCTCGTTGAAATCTCATCATATGTCATGTGAGAAACGAGAAACTTGCATGCGGAGCAAACTAGAAAGGGAGTAACGCAGGTCTTCTTGACCTTGATTTCAAAGCAACATTTTCTAAACACTCCCAAAAGAGATTTTTTTTCAGTATAGTTCTGGTGTTATCCAGCTCCTGGGTCAGACATAACAACCCAATGTTCGGGTCATTTTTGTGTTATTTAGATCCTGCGTCAGACGTAACCCAGCGGTTGAGTTATTTATTGTGAGGATTTTTTTTTTTTATTTCATCTTATTTTATTGATAAAATAGTTAATATACTGTATATTGTTAAATTTTATGCAAAGCATCACATTTATTTTTTGCATGGAAAACAGAGGAAGTTACCATGCAAACCATTGGTTTTTGTGGAGTATTTTACACAAGTTTTGAGGATTTAACTTAGAGAATTTAAGTTATTTCATATATGAAATAAAAAATAAGTTAATAAAAATGAAACAACCCATTATGCTGGGCTATATAAACAACCCAATTTGCTGGGGAAAATTAACCTAACGTGTTCTGTCCTATAGTTACCCAGCCCTTGTGTTAAAAACAACCCAAAATGTTTTTTAGAGTGAAGTTTCATTTAACTTTTAAAGTGCATATAAATGATTCACCAGCCTTCCACAACTGACTGAAAATGTTGTTTTATCATTATTTATATATTGCAATATTTAAAAATATTTTCATTTCATATGTGTTTCTATTTAGCTCTTATTTACTTTAGATTTTAGTTTTACTAAGTTGCACATTATTAACACTTAAAATGTAGTACTTCAGCATAAACTTTATTTTAGTTCTTAATTTCTAATTTTTTTATTTTTAATTCCCATTTAACCTTAATTTTAGGTTTTTCGTCTTAAAATGTATATTTTAGATTAGCTTTATTTCACTTTTAGCTTTAAAACATTTTTTATATTTTAAGTTAACAATAACAACACTGCTTACAGCTGTTACTGATACATTTATATTGCTCTAAAAACAACTTATCCTTATCTTATCACTCTAAATATTATCATATCATATCATATCATATCTATATATACATATATATATATATATATATATATATATATATATATATATATATATATATATATATATATATATATATATATATATATATATATATATATATAAAAATATATAACCAGCATTGAACTGTAAGCAATTGTCATGTGCAGTGCTTCCCCCAAATTATCCACATCACATATGTCTGTCAGGTCTAAGAATCCTGGGTACAAAAGCTTTAGTGACATAACGTCACAACAGTGTAAGGTATGCACAAAGCTCCCGACTGATGCCAAACAGCAGCGTGAACACGTCTATCAGCACCCTGCTTCCCCTTTACACCCTCAAATCCAGTTGTGCGAATGTTCACTGAGGTCACAGCAATCCTTAGTCAAACTACAGGCCTGCGTTCGAGATCCTGCTGCGGGACATGTCACTGTCCTCCCCTCCTCTCGGCTACTGTACAGAAGCAACAGTAGCATGATGTAGCTAACAGTTTAGTTTTTTTGGGAAGTTAAAGTAACAATGCATTGAAAGCATCACACCAGCACCCTCAGGATAGATGAGTGGCATAGAAGAGTGTGTGTCCTAAAACATCTGGGATGTCACCAACCCCACTACAGATCATCTAAACCCCACTATGGGGTTCATCATCTGTCACTGTCCACAGAAAAGCTCCAGAGTTGCACTGTTAACAACACAGACTGGTGATAATCAGCAGACAGAGTCCGCGCTTAGAAACAAGGTTATTAAAGTTAACTTAAAATAAGCTATATTTTGTCACCTAAAAAAAAAAATCAATAGACATTTAAAAAAAAAAAAAAAAAAAACGAATACAAATTTAAAAAAGACAACAAAACTACTAAATTACAAAAATTAAAATGAAAACAAAAAATATTCAAATAGAAACTAACTCAGCATAAGAATAAAACAGTATCACAATAACACTAAAATAAATAACCCTGCTTCCTTTTTCTTTACAATACAAATGAAAGTGTTAGCATTAAATAAAAAGGAAACAACTATGAACCAAAATAATAGATGTGTGTGGATTTAATTTTTCTTAAATAATCATAGTAAAAAGTGAAATGTTGCCTAACTAACTGAAATAAGTTTAATTTGAAATATTAAATATTCTAGAACTAAAACATTAATAAATTAAAGCTAAATATATAAAAATATAAAAAAAAAAATTGACAAAAGCACAAAACAAAATTAGTAGAAATTGAAATGAAAACAGAAAATATAAAAAGAAAAACTATGCGCTTGGCCTTAAAAAGAAATGATCTATCATGAACTAAAATAAAAATTAACATACATATATATTTATGTGGATTAAAAAAATCTAATAATAATAACATTTTAACTAATGTATAAAATACAATTAAATGCACTAGTGCTTGAAAAACAAATTGTCAAAGAATAAATATCTAAGGCCACATCCAAATGTCATGTTCTGGTTCATTCTACATTAAATCCTTGGTCAATGGTAACAATAATAATAAAAGCAAATTTCTTTATCAAAATCTTTTATCCTTGAAATGTACACCATCTTCATTTTGTCAGCTAAGATAAGATAATGAAGATTTTATTTTATTGATAAGAGATTCATGGATAACACAGTCTCCATTAAGCCAGATAAGAGTCAAAGATAAGAGACACTCCATGAAGTGAACCGGTAAATTCCCATAATTATCTAATCTAGCTCCGGACACACAAAGCTCATGACAGTCACACTGAAACGTAACAGAAGAGTGACAATTCTCAACTTATATCAAGCGATACATGTGATTCCTCACATCAAATCTGACATTGCTTTTGAACAGGGAAATGAAATTATATTTCAGAGAGTCAAATGGTAGGGTTTCCAATGACCACATCGTCAATCAGGACACACAGACAAAGCAACTTAATCATATAAAATACTCAAACAATACTGCTAACTTCAAATGCCACAAAACTGACCTGCACACACTCCAACAACACCTTTCTTCACTTTGAAAAGCAAACAATGCTATAAAAGAAAAACTGCAACCAAAACGAATGAAAACAATCTTAACCAACACTGGAATTCTTATCTTCACATAAAGATAAATCTGAAGGATTCTCAAAGAGCTTGAAGATCATATCACAAATTGAATAATAATAATAATAATAATAATAACAACAACAATAATAATAATAATAATTAAAAATTGGGTTACTTTTCCATTAATTTCATTAAGATAAAAAATCAAAGGTTATTAAGTATTGCTTAAATCATGTACAATCAAACTATTCCATGGAAGTGCAATAAAATTAAATTGCATACAACTGCCTATCCAAAGCATTACACAATCTGCGAATTAATTCATAATTGAAGTTTTTATAAAATTGTTACAATTTCAAGCACGATTTGTGTTTTGGAACGGTTTGTTTTGACCTGGATAAACGCACGCAGCGCCACGACATGCGCAGTATTCCAAACAATCACTCACGAGCTCGAAATCAACGCGATCCGATCCAAAAAACCCCGTGAAAGCACTCGGTACATCTGTCACCGATCGTCTCCTGACAGCTGGAGGTAAATGAACGTGAATTTACAGCTGTTACGCTGCTAGCAAAGGTTTGATAGGCCAGGAATCATCGCCGCACAATGACACACGACAGCGAGCGGATGAACGGTTCAAAACGAGCTCCATCACCGATTTATCGGATCTCCGCACAATCAAGCCATGTTACCTTTTTCATTCGCGGTGCCTCGGCCACGGTGCCGTCGCAGTTGACAAACGCCTCGCCGCCGTTCTGCTGAGGGTCCGGCCGCTTCATCGCGGACGCCTGCGGCATCTTCACGGGGCTCGGAGCGGTGGTCACCGGACTCGGCTCAACCGTCGCGGCCGCTGCTGATGGCAAAGTAGAGTTATTTACACTCTTCTTCTCCTCTGCTTTGGGTGTCAGAGGAGATATGGCGGGGGGAGCGTCTTTACCGGTCACGTCTTTTAATTCGACCTCGGCCATTTTCGCTGTCACAGCCTGGACTGACATCGCTGCGAACCGCACTGATGAGGCTGTTTTTTTTTTTTTTTCAACACAGAAACGACACACGAACGGATACGCAACGGTGGGTGGCGAGCAGCGCAAAGCACCACGGGACATGCAGTTCACGTTACCACAGCGCAATGAGCGCATGTGACGTTTCATGTTACGCAAAATGTGGTAGTAATAATTATTTAAAACATTTTTTTTTACTTCAAACACTACATTTCATTATTTTCATATAGTAATAACTATTATATATATATTTTTTAATACCAAACACTTACAACTATAACTTTGACCTCACAAAAAGTGGTCATTACAATAGTACAACGATGGCAACAGATAATACAATGGTACCGAATAATTATCATGTGATATTTATAAAGTACTTCTAGGAACATCATGTTTTTATTTAGTTTGACTAGTGTAAAATACGGAAGACTTCTTAAAACATTTATTATATTTTCATATTCCCTATGTCATTCCCGACACATTACAGTCTGGATTCTAGGAAATTTAAGTTTGCAGTACCAGTGAGACTGCTATAAAAGCTTTTATAAAATATTAAAATAGCACATAAATATAGTCTTACCATTTATAACCATTTGTAGGTGTGCAGCACCATCCAGTGGTTAACACTGGGAATAGAGTTAAAATAGATATAACAACAGTGCTGGGCATTTATTAATGGGAAAACCAAAAGACAAAAGTTAAAGCTCATTCCAATTCAAGTTTCACTTCAGACACACTATAAAATACAAACAACATAAACTTCTCTTGTCAAATATGTAATCTGGCATTCAAGATCGTCCCAGCCCTGTATTTTGTCAAAATAACAGTGAGGACAAAAAAAAAAAAGCCCATCACTGAGAGCAAATAAATGATCATTACTACACCAAAATGCATTTAAAAAGTACATATGACTTATGCTTGTTCATGGTTGCATGTCATTACAAGTGCATGAAGAAAAACTACCAGTAACTGCTTTATAACTCATAAAAAAACATAACTTCTGCAGTGAGCACCCAGCCAAACTAAACAAAGAATTTACATTCATGAATAAACTACATTGTTTTTCTTGTATGATGAATGAAATACAAAAAAATATGTATACAAAATCCAGTGGAACTAGATCCATTTTGACACCGGTTCAAGTCATAAATATCTCTGTGTTGAAATTTAAAACATTTGCTTCAGCTAAAATGACTTTGTGTTTATTCTGTATTTGCATTAAGTCTGGAAGTAATGTGACAGTATAATGCATCTCAAAAACATGCAAAATCACAAGATTATAAAAGTGAAAAAAACTGTCTTTATCACATCCCAAGGCTTGTGCAGTGTTTTTCTCCAATAACTCAGTCCCCGAAGATCCAGAGTACATTCACTCCTGAAAGACCTAGATTCACTCTCCTGGTACAAAAAAAGAGGGGGAAAGGTTTGATCCATTTCGTACTTCAACGTAGCACATACTTTAAGGATCCAAATAGCAATCCAAAAACAGAATCAACTATTCCAGCTACAAAATTCCTCAAAACGATGCAGATCACAGATAACATGATAGATCTACACTCACCCCAGCATGCCTGACTCTTTGGTTTTGATAATGTAGAGAAACATCAGGATGGTATGAAACAAGTTATTTCTACCCTGTGGAAACACAATAAAGCAATAATCACAGAAAAGTTACTCCCCTGTCATTATGGTTGGAGAGTATGTTCTTACCTTAGGCAAGCTGTAGATGTGGCCCTGGTAGACGAGCTGATAATGAGGAGGGTTTGTGCTACTTTGATGAATGCAAAACAGGTTCTCATTGGACACGTCTGTTAGAAATTCACACATAAAAAGCAAAAGTCATAAATTAAACAGGCTGTATAAAAAAAAAAGTGTTTTTATAGTTAATTAAAACATTAAATATCAAATAACATACACATTCAAGTAGTTGGCAAGGTAATATTCATTTAGTTATCTTGATTTAAAAAAAAAAAAAAAAGTGTTAAAAAAATATATAAAAATGTAAATATCAACAAATTAAAATGTCAAAAGTACACAACAAAATAACAAACAAAATGTAATTAAAACTAAAATATTAAAACTAATTCAAAATCTACAATAGTATCTCTATGTTAAAACCCAATGTAACACACAGTCTATGCACACCTGGTTTATCAGGCGTCTGTATAAAATGCTGGGATGTAAAGGTTTTTCCGTCGGGATACTTAGGATGTGGAGGAAGCCGTGAGTCCAGGTACGTACACAGCACATGCATCAGGATCTGTGTTCATCAAAAGTGTTTGCATCAGTGTAGAGTAAAAGTAAATGCAATACGTCAATATTATTTTTTATGCTCTCATCTAAACTGCAATGCATTGGTAATATGGCATTCAAATGCTGCAAACGTTTGAAAGAACACACAGCAGAATCTGTCGGAAGGTCTGTGTCCCATTTCCGGTTTTTCAGATCTCCTCCTCCATTCCAGCGGAAAGAGCTCATGCAGCCGCTGTGGGCTAGTTCTGCAAAGAGCATTGATACAAATGAACATTAGCATTACAGTAGCATCATCTCTGTTCATGAGACAGAACCACACAGTAAGTCTAAATATTACGTTTAATCCCAGACAGTTGTGTATTCTGCTCACCCTTGATTCGCTCCACCAGATACTCCTGGTTTGGGGAAATGTCCAGATACTGTACGATAGCATTGAGGGAGGGGATTGCAGAAGCTTTGACCACAGCAGCTTGTTTGAGACTGCTGATGCTGGCCTCTTCATAATACAAGGGCAACAGAAGTGAGACATAACAGAAAGGTTTACACTCTAAATATTTTTGGCAGAAAAGACAATTACCTCCGATCTGGAGCTCAGGGCAACCCATCCTCCTGAGCTGACTGTTGACTGAGTCCATCTCTCCGACCAGATGAACTAGAATGGTGTCATTTATCCACTGGAACAAGTATAAAGGTAAAAAAAAAATGGACATCATTTACAGACTACTGACAAACTACATGGCTCAAAAGAAAATCTTAAAATAAATAAATTATTGATAATAATAATAATAAATAAATAAATAAATAATATAAAAAATTTAATATATAATAATATTAATAATTAGTAATAAAAATAAATAAATACTAAAAGAAAATATGGACACCATTTATTGACAAACTTCATGGCTCAAAAAAAATCTTAAAATAAATTATTGATAATAATAATAATAATAAATTATATAAATAATGTATAATAATAATAATAATAATAAACACTTAAATGTATAATAATAATAATAATAAAAATGAGTAATAAAGAATAAATAAATACTGAAACAAGCTAAATTAATAATACTAATAATCACCATTTTATACTTTATTTATAATTAATTAATTAGAACTCACATTTCTCAGTTTAGCAGTCCAGCTGTCAATACTATCCTTCACCAAACGACTCGTCGTGATTCTTGCCCAGACCTGTAATAAATTGCAAAACTCTACTTTAAAATACTCTTTAAAAAAAGAAAAAAAAAGAAAAAGAAACCTTACAAATAATGCAAAATAAACGAGGATCAAAGATGATTAGATATCTTGAATTCAGTTGATCCTCACCTCTTCAGCAGCTTGTTTGGAGCCCAGCTCCGTATCGTCTTTATGGGCAGACGGTGCCTGTGAACGGCAGGCCGGCTGATACTCAAACTTCCTCAGGCTCTGTGCGTAATCTCCCACCGAACGACTGTAGTTCCAGAACGATGGACTGTGTCTTGGAGATGTTGACTCTGGACTGCCTAAATATTGCAAAGAAAATGTTGTAGGCCACTGCTTAGCACAGCCACAGTTTGGTTCAGCATCTTCATGTCCCTGCAGGACTCTTACCCAATTGACTGCGGTGGCTTTTCTCCTCCTCCGAATGTAAAAACTTTTCCAAAGTCTTCAGGTCATCAATGTAGTCCTCCTTACCTCCAGGCGAATTAAAGACTGACGGGGATGTGCGGTAGCGAGCACGGAGACTGGTGCCCTCTGCTGGTCCGAGGATGCTTGGGTACGGAGAAGAGCCTGGAGATGTACTATAGTTCAACACCTGCAGACATAAAAAGCAAGAGAGGAAATGCAATGGGTGTGAGAACAGAACAGAATATCAAAAAATACAATTTTAAAGAAGTTTTTCAAAGTACTCAACCTTGCCGAATGCCATGGAGGGTGAGAAGGGTCCTCCTGCTGAAGAAGGGCTGCTCAGAGGTGGACTGAACCCAGACACACAGCTGGGGGAAAACTTAGGGCTGGTGCTTGAGGTTCGTGCAGGGCTAAAACTGAGTACATTCTGACCCTGCAGGGGCGACGACTGCACTGAGACTGAAGCTTCTTTCTTTTCTTGTTTCTGAGGTGGAGAGGTTTGAATCCCTGTTAACACAGCAATGACAGATTAGTTTCCAAAACTACCAAAGCAGCAGACTACATATTTTTTAAAGCCAATTGGATAAGTTCATGATTATGAAATAATATTTTTAATTATAATAAATAATATTTGTTTGTTATAACATTATTATTTTATAATTTATTTATATCATCAGAGAGTGGGAAAATATGTTCAAATACATCATTTAATGTCAAAGAACTAAAAAAAAAAAAAAAAAGCATTTCTGTTGCTGTTTGGATGTAGTAAAACCCACAGATAGCAGAAAACACCTGTTTGCATTTTCTTCTGTCCCTGGCTGTAATTTCTAACACTGAAATCAGGATTAGGCATAAAAAAATGAATTATCCATATGAGACATGCTAGAGTAAAACAGCTACTATTTTTGTAATCGGCATTCATTAAGCAATTATGTTACAGGGCAGTGAAAATGCATGCAAGAAATTGTCTATTTGGTGAGAAATAGCATTTTGCATGATTGTTTTTACCCAAAACACTTCTTTCCAGATGCCAGCTAACTCACCTGAACCCCTGAGTCCAAGTAGTCGATGTTGTTCTGGACTGACGGTAATCGTGGACGGGGCCATGGTATACTTGAAATACTTCCAGAAGTCAAAAAGCGCATTGAGACTGAACAGGGATGCCAGGCCAAGCTCTGTCCAACAAAACCAGTCAGATGAAAAACAGCGTACCAAATCACTGACACGCTTTGAACTCTTATTATTATTCACTTACCAATATACCAGATGGGCCAGTAGGTTATGTTGTAGTATCTGCTTAGAAGCTTTCCAGACCTATAAGACCAGGTGACTTTGTTACCCATGGTTTAGAAGACACTGAAACCACATTAGGGGCATATCTGAACTCACATCTCAGTATAGATCATCCCAGCCAGAGACACATTCAGCACGGCCCATGCCAGGACAACCTGCCGAGCCTGTTCCTCTCTCCTCAGCTTTATGGTCTTGTCGATGATGGAGGTCATGCCGTCCTTTGATGGTGTCATATCTGCATTTGATCCTCTACCAAACCATAAGCTTTCATAATTAAACAGAAAGTACATCAGCAGCCCATAATGGATTCCAAAGTATCTGAATGATTTGAATAAGGGTCAATGCTTTATGTGTAAAGAGAATACTAATATATATATATATATATATATATATATATATATATATATATATATATATATATATATATACACACACACACACACACACACACACACACACACACACATATATATATATATATATAAAATATATATATATATATACATATAGAATATTCAGTTGTGATTGTGGCATGTTATTAGTATTCTAATCCATGTTAGCCAGATATAATGTTGAGTTAAGTTACACATATGAGCTTTTCATGCATGTGCACTTGTGAAATACTGCCCTGGCAAACTCTACGCTGAGACTCTAGCACGACAATTAACAAAATATGAAAAAATATAGTTTATAGGGGTAAACAGTTTCTAAACACTCCAACAATTCGTTAAGAAGGTGATTTGATACATACTTCCTCTGCATCAGTCCTCCATGAACGCGGTAAAGTATGATGCGTGAAAACAGAAACAATAAAGTATATCAACAGAGTGAAAGGGGCAGCAAATAATTGCGTTTCAAAATAAAAGTCTCTCACGTGCTCTTGCATAGTGTGGCCTAGACATGGCTCAGTTAATAAAATGAAATGTAGCATTCTCGCTAATGGCTTACCCTGACATGTAGAAGTGAATTTTTATTCATTTCACGATAACCTGATATGAAGATCGCAAAAACAGTTTGTTTGTGTAAACATTGATTTTCATATTAATTAAAAATCATTTGAAGTTTAAAATAATAAAAAAATATATTTATAATAATCAGTTGTAATACTATAGATAAATTATTAAATTATGTTACAGGCAAAGCTGCATATAAAACCACAAACTCCCTGCAACCCCTCTTCTAAGCAAAGGGGCCAGAAATATATATATATATATATATATATATATATATATATATATATATATATATATTTGTTTTTTTAGTTTTCAACCCATAATTCCCTTATAAGAATAAACATAACTTTAAGTTAGGAGTAAAGCCTCTTGCTCGAGACCAAAACTGTGTCAAAGATGGAGACAGTTCTCATGAATCACCACAGAAACTGAACACAGTTTTTATTTTTCAAATTGAGATTTATTTAATTGAATGTCTGATAATTGAAGGCAAGTGCTCTAGGGCAAAACTAAAACTGATGGAATTTTTGGATCTGGAGGTGGAACTTTCAACAAAAGGTGGCTGCTTTAACATAAATTCAAACAAAATTTCTTTGAAAACGATGCGTTGCTCCAGTCTTACATCAACCACCTGATAAGAAAATACCTTTACAGCTGTTTGGCAAATGTGTATCTAACAAGTTAATAAAAAAACAACCTTGTAGGCTTAACCTTAACACCGGCTTTATCTTTTCAATCCTGCTACTCTTCTAGAAATATCCTGACTGAAGTTCTGTGAGGTATTGTTACTGGGCAGGAACATTATTTGAAAACAATAAAGGCGTTTCATTACAGAAAGTAATATAATAGCTAGAAAAAGAAGTCAGACAACAGTTAAGTTAGATTTAACACAAATGAGGCGAGACTGTTCATGCAAATATCTGCAAATAACTGCCAAGGCACTTCATGCATGAAAGTAATTGACAGTGTAAATGCCAACAGAAAACAGACATGCAGCCACCATAAAAACACGTTCAATAATTTTGACATAGCAGCAACATGGAAACCGATATTAAGTATGCAATAGCTCTTTTTTCATTTTTCTTTTTCTTTTAGCAGCACTGGAACACAAGTTCAAACATTTACACATAGATAAAGGAAAAGGAAGAACACAAAATGAACTTAAGGATATAATACAGTACACAAACTCTCTCAAAACCTAAATGGGTGAAAATAGGTGAACATTGAGAATGAAAATTAACTTTGTTTGAAAAACACTCATAACATCGCTTGCATAGACGTGTTGGAATGGCACGTTGATGTCAGCACAACGCATAATATGTTTGAAGTAAACATCTCAGACCTCCGAGTTACTTTTAAGTCCATTAATATAAAGAGGATAAATTCTCAAAAGTGCAAGAACAAATGAATACATAGAAAGGAAAACAGCGTAATGTTTCAAAATATCTTTTTCCTATATATGAGAAAAGTTCAAGTAGATGACTGATATTTTGAGAACAGAAAATAAAATAAACTAATAAAATAAAGTGATTTAATGATAATAATTTGATGATGTCCTATCTATGCTGACATGAATTCAACACAACTAAAGTAAAACGCAACCAATCTTGGCATGTCAAGCCTCACCATTTCAATTGGTAGATGACTGTTAGATCAGTTTTTGGTCTAAATGTATTGGTCTAAATTTAAAACTATAACCCGCAAGGCACAGCTAATATGGGAAACCAGCCCCAAAACAAAATAATTTAAGAAAAATAATGCAAATAAAATAAAAACCCTTTAGAATGATTCGCCCTCCTCTTGTATACCACGGATAACCAGTGAGAGGTGATATCTGAAAGTGCATTTGTATCATCTTTGCTAAGAAGGATTTTAAGACTCCCAAATGATTGAATCCCTCCAGCATTGCGAGTGTCTCTGACCCATAAGTGATGGTGTTTAACAGGTCAAAAAAGCGAACAGCTTCACACTTATTCATTATAAACTTTAGAGCGTTCCAAAAAACACCTGCCTAAAACCGTTCATATTTCAACCACGTGCAAAACCTTTCAATCTGTATTCTTCGATTCGCCTCTTTTCACTCCTTCCTTCTCTCCCTACCTTTACTCCACCTACACTTCATACTTAGTGTCCATCTGAACTGTCCTGTGCCCTCGTGAAGCCGTGATGGTCACCATGCATGGATAGAAATGGTTTAACATGTATTCATGTATCCTTCTGGCATGCTATAACATTCACTGTAAATAATCTCTATACTACGAGTCACCTGTATCTGAGAAGTAACTCTTCAGATCATTGTATTAATATCTCTATGATAAGAAAATAGATCCCACTGAAAGGACTGATAGACCCCAGAACAGCATTTTTCCTGGGATCACATGCTTCCAATATTATATAAAAAATAGCCTCTGGGAATTACTAAGGAAATACATTTTATAAAATAAAAAGCATAATATATATATTTTTTAGAATAATAGGTATTATTATTATAATTATGAAATAACCACAAAAATTATAATAATAATACAGTTGTATATGATAGCCAAAACAGATGTGTGCTCTTTGTTAAGTAATACGCAACATACTGCATTATTAAATCATTGTTTGAGGCCAATTCAATTAAATTTCAAGTATGTAAAACGCCACCACCTGCGGATATGAGACGGCAGTAGCAGCTGTTATGCTCTGTTATAAAATATCAAGCTTGCGTTCATGTATTATGTGTGTATAACCATCTAATGAGGCTTTGAAATTCAATTTCCATTCAGTAATATAATGACAAGTGAATCTTTTCTAGGCTGAGGAGGTGGATGGGAACAGGAACCGACATCATAAGTTAACATCACGGACATCTGTAGGGGTGCAGGACAGACTTTGAGATTCCGTCCCTTTGTTGCTGGCTCTGCCCTCCTGTAGCTGTTGATGCTGTTGTTGACTTTCTTTCAGGCTGCTGGTCAGTAACTGCTCAATCTGCTCTTGACAAGATTTCAGACAATCCTAGAAGAAAGAAGAACCAAGGTAAGCACTATGCACACTAGATAGCTTCAACCTCAGATGGCACTGTGTACTACTGACATACACTCTTAAAAATAAAGGTTCCCAAGAGGGTTTTCACAGTGATGCCAAAGAAAGCTTTCCCAAAGAACCTTTCAGTGAACCATTTTCTTTCTTAGTGTAAGGTTCTTCACCATTGATTCCAATAAAAAAACTTTGATTTAGTTACATCCATAAAACCTTTCAAAAATCTCTTAAAATTAAAGGTTATTTTTTTAAATCAAAATCAGAAAGACCTTGTTTGCACATACAAGGAATTTGTTCTGGTGACAGAAGCTTCCAGTGAACTGGACAACAACAACAAAAACACACAGTAATATAATATATACTGTATATACAGAAATAGACTAAATTTCTATGTACAGTTGTGGAATACATACGGAATCTACAGAACCTTTCCACCACACAAAAGTATCTTTGTTGTGGAATAAGGTTCTTGAGACTATTAAACAAAAAATGGTTAATTTAAGAACTGTTAACTAAAAGTTTTTTGGGGGTACCAAAAATGTTTATTTTATGGCATTGCTATAAAAGTCCCGCATTTTGGAACCTTTATTTTTTATAAGACTCTGCACAAAAGATGTGCATAATTTTCCTAATACACCAATTATGCTGTTGTGCAATTACTTCAATGATTTGCCCATGATTACTGTGGAAACTCAACTGAAAAAATGTGGGTGTAGGATTTACTTTGCAATACCGTCCCTCTGAAACTGCTAGTAAATTTCTCAATGTATTACAAAGAAGTTGCAAGCAGTATTAAATTGAACATTACATTTTGAAGTAGAAAGACTGAAACTGTACTTTCTTTTACGTCAATAATCTTTGCTGTTTTTACAAATGTATAAACTCATGCTAACAGTGTTGCCCCTAAACACCACATAAAATGAAACAGACTGTTGTTTTCCTCATGTGGTCAGACAGATTTTTTCCTGTCTAAGTGGGCAGTTGTTAAGCAAAATAAAGCTGCAAACTGGTTCGGACTTTACACCGATCGGCTATAAAGGGCTCTTAAAATCAAAAGTTCTTTATTGCCATTGATAGTAAAAAAAAAAAAACCATTAACATCCATAGAATCTTTAAAGTTCTTTTTTGCAGAAAAAAAAATCTTTATTTTTTTTTCAACTGTTCGCTGATTGGTTCTTTGAGGGACCAAAAATGGTTCTCCTATGTCACTGATGCAAAAAAACAACAAAAAAAAAAACCTTTTGGAACCTTTATTTTTCAAATTAAACACTGACCAATGTCTCTGTCTCTTTCTGCAGAAATGTGGGCGGTCTGACAGAATGATCCCGTATCAAACTCTCATCTTTTTCTCAGGATAATTAAACCCTGTTCTCTCCTTGGACCGAAGGATACAGCCACAACAGTCCCTGTTGCCCTGACAACTACAGGCATAGGAAGGAATAGTTGCTAACGGCAAGAACTTTAAGTGGAGAAAAAACTTAACACATTACATTGAGGGGTGAGAAAAGAATGTGTTAAACATTATGAGTGCATGTGAGGAGTTTAAATGGGGCGTTCACTCTCTGGGTCCAATTCAAAACAGTTTTACTGTGAGACCTTCAAAACAGCCTGAAGCCAAGATGTGTAGATTTGTGTAAGAGCCTGGGTGTGTGTGTGTGTGTGTGTGTTATATTGCACTTTAATCCACAGATGTGGTTGAGAGGACTGTGTCTCGCCACAAGTATGCAGCTCTGAAAACACACCACCATTGCTGCAGTGAACACACACAAACACTCATTCATAACACATTTCTCCATTTCCATACAGTCATGCATGAATGTCCGGCACACGCACATGTCTGCTATGCCCACCATTTGTCACAGGCAAAATTGACTTCAGTATTGAAAACTGACAATGCTAAACTATCATTAAATAAGAGTCTCTAGAACAGTATTTCTCAAATCGAGGGGCCTCAGCAAACTTTAACCTCTTCAAACATCTGGAATCATTTATGTTGAGGGTTAACTAAAAATAAAACCATTAAAAAATTATATATATGTATGTGTGAGTGTGTGTGTGTGTGTGTATGTGTATGACTGAAATTAAAATGTCAACTGAAACTAAAATATTGACAAAAAATGTATTTTATTTCAGTTAGCTGCTAAGGCAACATTTCTCATTTTCATTTAATTTAACTTGATGTTCTAATATATCTAAAACTAAAATACAAATAAATAAAAACTATATAGACATTTAAAAAAACTAATACAAATTACAAAATAAAATGTCTAAAACTAGAAAGAAAACATTAAATAAAATAAAAATTTTTTTTTCAAAAACATGAATAAAAACAAAATAGTATTTTAATGATATTAAAACATCATTGCTTGAAATAAAGCTTTTAATCAACAAATGAGACCATATATATGTGTCCCATCCTAACTTCCCTTTCTGAAAGAAAATACAAACAGAAGAAAAAATGAGGTAATCAGGAAGTTGTTCTTTCATAAAATATCGCAGAATGAATGGATTATTGTACAACTAAAGAAAAAAGAAAGGGCTAATCCTTGGTTAACCTTCATCTTGAATGGTAATTTGCTCCGCTTTTTTCTTTAACAGTATGAAGATGCTGGACACTTACCACCTCAGTGTGGGTGATTTTAGCCAGCAGCTCTGTCAGACTGTCCCCCCACAGATTTTGATTGCTCTGGTCAGGCTGGAGGCCACATACTGCTGCCCCCACACATCCTGTAGCGATCATAGAGGGAGGGTACATGGTGAAGCTGTGATCTGAGGAAAAAACAAGCACACACACATCCCCAAACATCAGTGACCTGGTCAGTAAGTTCCACAGAACATTAGTCACCACCTGTGAAACACTTCAAAACAACTTCCCAGGAAACAGCTGTGATAATGGAATCTGACTGAGGAGTCTCTTACTGCATCTTACATCTGTTTTGAATTCCTCGTAAAACCTGAACCTCACGTTCACATCCTCTCAGGTTTCAGACCTGTTTTAACATCACTACTACCTCCGTTAAGTTGTCCTGTAGCTGTGAATGAACCTTCCTTCTCCTCTCAATCCTCCTTAATTCCTCCCTCCCTTCATACATCAGAAGGGATTGAGGTTTCCAGGAACTACTCCCCCTCTTCAGCTGCCTTGAGATCCTGAGAACCAGCTCTCGGTTTTTAGTTGGGGAGGAAAGCCTTGGCTATTTTGTGCTGGAAGCCTTTCGTTACATCTGCTTTGTTGGTGTTAGCGTGGTGCTTATTTCAGGACACAACAGTCATCCTTGAATAAACACCCTATACTCGACTGACTGCCTCTGTACAGCAGCTGTGCACTAAACCAACATTCCTGACTTGAGAAAATTGTTAAAGGCACTGACAAAAACATTTGCAATCGCTCAAAAAAGCTCCTCAATCTTGGCTTGTGCTCAGGCCTCGGTCTCTTGAACAGATGCAGGGCCGCAGAAACACACACCCAGTTAAATATAAAAAACTTTTATATAGACACGAATAACAAGGCAGAAAGCATCATAACACATTCACATAATACATCTTTAGCACAGTATTTCTGACGAATGCAGTCAGTGCTCTGTCACTCGGGTCCTACCTGTTGCACAGAGGGTGATGAAGGTTTGCGCGTGTTTGCGGATCAGCGTCAGTCTCTCTTCGGGAAAGGGCAGTTTGTGCAGGATGTGTTCAATAAAGTCAAGTGGGGTGATGGCAGCCAGGTTCCATTTCAATTTATTAAGAACCACCAACTCCCACTCCAACAGAGACAGAGGATGAAAGAAACAGAACAAGAGATAGTGAATACGAGTGTACATAAACTCAATCGACTATATTACCCACAATCCACCTTTTTAGATTTTGGAATTGATTAATTACATAGATCTATATGCTAGGCTCTTTACACGCAGTCTGCTAGCAATCACATAATTTGCTACATAGCAAAAGCTGATTGGCCGATTGTGCAGTCAATGAGATATCTTGCTCAACATTTAAAGGCGAAATCAGATGTCCATTTTCCACAAGTTGGTATGATTTTTTAGGGTCTTCATGAAATGTCTGTAACATACTTTGGTTAAAAATGTAAAACAACACCCGTTTTACCTTATCAAAAATATATCTGGTCACAGCGACCCATTTCGGTGCATGTCTCTTTAAGTTATAATGAGCATCTGCTCGCCCCACCCCTCTCTTCCTGGAGCGTGTCAACACAAGACCTGAATTGCTGTCTTGGACTCCTTATATGGCTCAGATGTGGTCTTATTCAAACAGCTAGCTATCTACATAGAAACCGACTGCAAAATAAAACAGGTCGCTGGATGACACGGTTTCAGACAGCCCATAACAAACTGGCTGTGTGTTTTTTTTAAGCTTTTCTGAGCTGGCAGACACGCCAGAAACCTAAATAAATGAATAATAAAAAAAAAAAGCTTAAAAAAGTGAACATTTCATCTGATGTTCCCTTTAAATATTCAGGTTCAGTGTTCGCTGTAAACTGGTTCACCTAAAACACTCCACCTCCACCAGCTCCACCTGTCTAGATCTTCTATGGAATTTATACATGCCTATTCGTGCATGTGGACTGGTATAGGATTTACTTAAAGTCTGTCTGCCTGTGTGTTTACGAGCATTGACAGCGCGTGAAAGGAGAGATGGCGAGGAGGTGCATTTTTGGATGTGGCACTCATGAAACAACATTCCCTAATATTCCCTCGTTACGGTTCAGATGGCTCGAATCTTTACATTTCGATGGTAAGGAGGGATAACAGAGAGGTCACGGGTGTGCTCGAAGCACTTCACACACAAATGCTTCAAAAACTGGAAAGAACACGAAATGGGCTTTGTGAGATATCTGTCATTAACTATTTTTCTAGATCCAATGAGGGGCGTGTTGGAAAATAAAGCCACGCCCACTATTTTCCTCATTTAGTATTCTGTTTCTCTCGGAAATACGTCACAACACTGGAGAAAAGCCATTTGCAACTTACGGTTCACGCGTACTTTAAACTCAGAAACTGTTAGTAAATTTCACAAATAATGGCAAATAAATTACAAGTAATACAAGTAATGACAAGTATTTTGTTGTAAAACAAACTTTTATTTATTTAGTTTTAGTTTTTAGTATTTAGTTTTATTTACCACTTTTTTTTTTTGTGTGAATCTCAACTTAACTGTCTACAAAAATATTAGACAAACTATCACAATCTGATATCATCACTCCACTAGTGTTTGTCAATGATAATGCATTTGACTTAATCACTCTGGACTACAGTTTATTTCATTGCCCCCTAGTGTTTCAACTGTGCAAAGTTTGTCAATCTTGCGGCAAAACCCAAATATATGCCATACTCACTAGGCTAAAATGTGTAAAAATGCAAAGACATGTATTGCCTTGGCAAAAGTTGTTACACAAATCTTTGGGATCTACTGACACTGGCATTTTAAAAAATCTAGGTTGTGTTTCTGTCACTCAACGCTAAACTTGTGATTCTTCAAAACGGGGGAGAAATGAGTCAAGTTGCTCTTTAAATATGGATCTGTTTTGCTCAAAAGGACATCATGGTTGTAAAATAAATCAGGTTATCGTGTAAAGCTCCACCCCTTGTATCACATCTCCTCCAACCAGATGCTGCATTTCATTCACACGCTCAACTTCCTTCCTTGCACGTGCCCAGCTGGCTTTGTTTCGCCTGCTTAAGCTGCTTTCTCAGAAACTCTCAAGAACAGAGACACAAGGGGAAAACCAGCCAAAGTGAGAAGCTCTACACCCTCACTGTGTGTGTGCTGGTAAGTGAAAAGAGAGTGTGAGAAATTTGTGTTTGAGTTAGTGAAAACTCCACCAAGAAGGTACAGTCCCTGACAAGTGACACCAAATCAGCAAGGTCAAGACTTCTAAAGCCATGCTCCAGTCTGCAGATGCATCAGTTTTATACAAGAATAACCTCTGCGAATTATAAGAAACCTTTTTGTCTCGACCCAGTTGTCTTTCCTGTTCTCTCTCTCGTCTTCTGTCTTTAAACACACATAATATCCAAAAGCTCTAGAAATAATTTCCATTTAGGCATTAAGGGTTTTACCAGCTTATATGTGATAAGAATAGAGTGTATGATGTAAGTAGAGAGTCCTTGCCAATTTATGGGAACAGTATCAAAACACCTTCTCAAGATGTTCAGAGGTGCTAAAAATCAAAAGAGTATTTCATCACAGCTCAACATTAAAAACAACATTAGGGGGCAAAGCAAGCTAAATTCACTTCCCCAATAGCTACATTTCACAATAATAAAAATATGATGAATCAGCAGCTCACAAACCTAGGGCTATTTATATATATATATTTTAAAACATATAATCTGAAGTTTGAATAATTACACAACAGATGGAAGACTTTTTGTTGTCATCAAGGCCATCAGCTCTTACCAGCAGTTGTTGAGATGTAATAGAGTTGTCTGTGTATATGCAGAGCTTCCTGGCCGACAGCGGTTGGCATGCTTTTAATTTTGAAGCCAGGAAGAGACACACGGCCCCTAAAAGCTGCAAATAACATTTTCTTGTATTGACTGCAGCTAAAAATCTGTCCAGGTAGTTCATAGCCAAGGGAAAGACATCCTCTTCACATTTCTCTTCTTCACAAACCTACAGAGACACGGACAGAAATAATTCACAATTTAATAATCAAGGCTGTCTAATAATTACTATTCATTTAACATTTGTTTGTTCTTGCTACATCTTTTTGTTGTCATAGTTAGCTCAATGCTCTTAACCAGGCATTTTTGTTCATATTCTACTGTTGTAGTTGTTTTAGCATGCTTTTTCCACCTAGACATATAAATATATACACATAATATTTTTTTTATCTATAGCTACTAGGCCTATTTGCAGCTTGTAGAATATGTGCTTACTGTTACTATTTCTCTTCATGAGAAAGAGGAACTTTCCAGCAGTTAAAGATCTTCATTCATTTCAAGCAGGGTGTGCTGTTAAACCCATAGGTTAAACCCAATGACGCCCACACATGGTTAGTGTCATTTTTGCGAATTTTTGAAACTGCTTTGGTGATTCGTCACGATAAGAAAAATATGATCTAACACTAAGTAATGACAGCATATAATATTATGTATAGACTATGTATCGTTCTTATACAAATTATATCCGACAATTATTATTATGTTTCTTTGATGAACTGGAATACATTTAAATCGACGGTTCTTAGCTGCACTTTCGCACCGAGCAACTCGAAGGCTGCGCCTGTTTAAAAAATTCAGAAAAATTACACAAATGTATAAAACCATTCATAAAACACGTGTAAATAAAGCACAGACCCCTATCTGTCTAAAAAAGCATGCATTGGAGAAAAATACTAAAGTGTTTTTTATTAAATGAACATTTATAGTAGGCTGTACATAATCGTGTAGCGGAGATTCAGCGTTGCATTTCCTGCTGATTTCTTGATCAAACTTTTCCTTTCCATATTTATCAACATATATGCTATAGCTACGCATACAGGTGTGAACAAATGTTGTCTCGAGTTTGACTGTCTGCACTGTAATAAAACGAATGCATGACAAAGTCCAGCTATATGCTACATTAGGTACTTGCCAACATATTCTACATTACAAGCAAACCGTTTCCAGAAATACAACTGGAACTACAAACCTCCAGCATCCACGTCGAGACCATCCGCCTCATAAAAGGCTGAATTTCCTTCTGGACACATTTAAAATAGGGTCCCTGCGGAACATATCTGTCCTCCACTGTTAAAAGACTTTGCAGTACTCTTTCATCGCAGAAGATGTTGGGATCTCTCTGAGCTCGCACGATTGCGTCCTTTTCCAAACAAAAAAGTTCCATGTTGGGGCTTTTCTCGGTGTTGCTAACTAATATATAACCACCTCACAGTGCCAGCTGCTTGTGGCTGTGCCTATGCAAAGAGGACGATTGTGTTGTTGCCTTAGGCATCAACAGAACTAGTTTGCACTGTTAAAACTTTCACTTTTGACATAACGGAGGATGCAATCCCTGGCATGAGTCTTTCCTGTTGAACTACAGACACAGATAAAAACAGAACAACTCTTCTGACTGCATGAACACCCAAAAACCAGTCCCTCCTCCTGCTCAATTCACGTTGCAAATGCACGTCTCCATCCTGCCCAGTCACATGCATAGCATTCTAGCAAATCTTCTACTCACAACCCGTCAAAAGTACATTTAATGCACTTTTGAAACAAGTCATGGATGGCATAATTCTAGATTTTTTTTACATGCAGACATAGCCTTTACATGACACATGATATAATTTTTTTTCTTTCACATTTTTATTTCCCCTCACGTGCAGATGCACATGTCTAGTAAACTCGTTCCATTCATTTACATGCATTCTTTTAAACGTCTCATCTGTAAATTTATTGAGGGCTGCATTTCATGCACAATTCAAGCTTGTAATAAATGGGATAAATGCATTGATAGTCTCACTTAGCAGATCTATAATTATTGTTTTCACAAAATGGCAAGAATGTACAATAATGATGGTAGTGAACAACAAAGCACACAAAAAGTTTCATGACACAAAGACAGAGCCTTCGAAAGGGGAAATGACAAGTTGGGCTTGATGGGTTACATAACAGTGTAATACGAATAGCCAATAAGAAATCGAGAAAACAGCTTGAATGGACTACTTTTACAGGATATCAAACACATTGCCATGCCCAAGATAAAAACATATACATGATGCTTTCCTTCATCTAAAATGTCCAGAAAATAATCCTTTTGTTAACTGCACCTTACTGTCTGTCTTTCTTGAAGCAGATGTTGGTTAATAAGAAATAACTGACAAATTAACCATGTGTTATAGCCTTGAGAGATGGAACCACGATTAAATGATCAACTGCCGCCTGCTGACCCACAAACCAACACATATTCATTAATTATTTGATCATAACAGTCTGTGACAGGTGAAATTCGATTGTGAAATAGCATCTTGAGTAACACCCACATTATTTTAATGAATAGCTAAAAAGGTGTCTTTTGTGTTGATGTTTATGTTGGAGTTAGTACGAAATATGCATTGTAAATGGAGCAGAACTTTAGCCATAATAGTGCCCAAATGCAAAGATAACAGACTCTTGTGTTGTCTGGTATATTCCATTCATGAAAAACACTGCCACACTGCTTGAAATTCTATGTGGTTGTTTATAAGCACTGGGCCTGAACTTTTTTTTTACTTTGTGTAAAAACTTAGTTTTTTTTTACCTTGTGAAGACAAACTTCACAAAAATATGGATAAACAGAAACTAACAAACAAAACATATGTATTTAAAATAAATCTGTCCAAATAGACATGGTACACTTGATAAATGTCTTAAATGTCAGGAACTAACGTGGGAACTAAATGAGTCACGAATTGTTTTGGCCAAGCAGTGGGTCTAACCACATACTGGAATCTCATTCAAACCCAAAAGCATCTTGTGAATTAATTAGAGATGATAATTCAGTAGCATTCTACAAGACACTGGCAGGGTGAGGAATGCCGGATGTTAAAGAAATAGTTCACACAAGAATGAAAACTTGCTGAAAATGTACTCATTCTCAAGCCATCCAAGATTTAGTTTCTTTTTTGGAACCAATTTGGAAACAATCAATCATATGAGCATTTTAACTTTAAACTGCTTCTGGCCAAATAGAACTCCATAATCCATAATAACACTTTTTTACCAGTTAAAAAAAGTCCATCCCCTGTTGACTCTTAGATCAAAAACATTAACATATTGGTTTAGATCTGGTTTGGACTTTTATGATTTGTAACTGGTACTTAATCCGTGCATATTTCTCTGCTGATTCAGACAAGATGACTTTTTCACTGCAGATATAAATATTGTGGAGAGGAATTGATGGTTTGAAGTAAAAACATCTTAATGATGGATTTGTTTCTTATAAACATGCAGGTTTCCACTTCACAAGATGTTAACTGATGGACTGGATTGGTGTGGATTACATGTGGATTGCTGTGATGTTTTCATCAGCTGTTTGGATTCTCATTCTGACGGCACCCATTCAATGCATAGGGTCCATATTGGTGAGCAAGAAATGTAATGCTAAAATTCCAAATTCGGGTGAGTACATTTTTCTGAAAATGTAATTTTGGGGTGAACAATTCCTTTCATTATCATACTGAATCATTATAAAGAGTATTTTTTCTTTTTTATTCGGGATTTGTCATGAAACCTCTCAACATATGCAGATCTAAAAATGACATTAAAAAGCAAAAATAAATAACTAAACAAAACATTTAAAATGACTGATTAAACTAAATAAATGCATAAACAATTACGGTACATGACCCATTTGACCCACTTTATACTAAGATGAATGCATTGGTCCCTGTCAGAGAGTGCGCATGCAGGGTTGTGTGTATGTGTGTATCTTATGAAAACATGTCAGCCCACATCACACTCCAAAGCAGCACAAAGGTAAAGGAATCATCAGCCGCCTGGGAAAATGTGTAGAAGCATGAAATGACCTTGATCCAAAGATTCCTGCAGCATACCGGTTCTGCATGCCAGTAGACCACAGAGAGAGACAGAGACAGACTGTTTGTCTCTTGTCTGAAGCAGGTTACATGTAACAAAGATATTATTTAGTAAATTCAGAAAAAATACTGATCTACAAGTATCATGATTGTGTATGTGGTTAACTTATTAATATTTTAAATAAACCTCTTTATTCAGGTGTAGACCTGGCTGCCTACATGAACATCTCAAACATGACATGACATGTAGCTGTGCAAAGCATGTGGGATTAAATGCATTTCTGATTTTTTTCTATTTTTTAGAATAACAAAAACATCCTGTGTGGAGAAATATATAAGCACACAAACATTTAAAAAAAAAAATTTATACTGACCCTTTCAACAGAGTGCATCAAAGTCAAGGTCAAGGAATCATTCACTCAACCCATTCCTTTAAACACACTAATTCAATCAGGATTATATCGGCCGATATTTATCGTGCACCCCTATTCCACAGTATGCCAAAAGAGTAGCATGTCCAAATTCATAGTATTAAAAAAAAAGTACGTGAAAAATACCCTATGACCTAATTCTTCCACCCAGATTCTGAAGTGTGCAGCTGATGAGCACTTTAATATCCCGTAAGGCCTCAGGAGAGTATTTATTAATGTCAGTGAAGGGACATAACTGTCGCTGGTAGGTTATGTGATAGTAAATGTCACATACGCTGCCTGAAGGAACATGGAGTTAAGGATAATCTCGAGAGTCTTTAATAATCCAATACAGGGGTAATTCCAAGTTGGAACACATGAGGAAGACACAAATACTTACTTTTAGACCCGACATACACATACTGAACAGACCTTATATATAAGATAATTGGGGAAACACAGATGAGAGGAATGACTAAATTAACAGGGACATGGAACACATGGGGAAGAAACACACACCAAATGAACCAACCACGGGAGACACAAACTGGGTCTCAGGGGCAAAAACACACATAATGAGTCTAGGGGTGTGACAGTAACAACATGGCAGAAGCAGTATGTCCAAATTTCATTCATACTACCCATATTCATACTATATAGAACATACTTTTTTAATGGCCATGAAGTAAGTTCAAATTCTAATGTAGTACCTATTAAGACTGATGCACATCTTTAAGTCAATGAATCATTCACTCAACAGATTTAAGTACCGTGAGAGCGATAAGAGAGCGCACGGATCCAATGCATTCAAATCGCTCTCGCTGTACTTTGATGTCATACAGTGATAATTTCTGTGCAGCGCTGCTTCAAGTCGAACGCGCCCATTCACTCAACTGATTCATTCAAACACAGTGATTCAATGAGGATTGAAACAAGGGACTTTCTTTATAAGCGAGTCATTGAATCATTTAGGATCTAAACCAGCCCCTTCTCCTGTCCGGAGAGAATTCGATCTAGGATTTCACATGCACTCGTATCACTCAGATGACTCAGACAACAGTTCAGAGTAAATGCAAGTACAACTTGAAGATGTAATGAATATGATAATTGCATATATAAAGTTATATTGTAAAATAAAGTTATGAGCATGCTTATTAAAAACAAGTTTTGTAATAACAATTATTTCAGACCTTTTCTCGTTGATGAGAATTCAGATTCGGACTTTTGAATTTAAACTTTGAATATAATATATATATAATTATTTGTTATTTTTTTTACAAAATAAAAAATATAACTATAATATAATTTTATGAATGTTTAATATAAAATGAAAACTTCACACTCTTGTTTATATGAATTAAATAATTTATTTTAGGTAAATGATGGACAAATAATTTGGAACAAAAAGTTTTGTTTATGGAGATGAAGCTCTCCTACTCACTAATGGGTATAAAACCAACCCGGGATGCCTTGTGGAGTATGGATGGACATTACACGCCTCTAATGGCCTCTCCATGAGATAAGAGAGAGAGAGAGAGAGAGAGAGAGAGAGAGAGAGCACAACAGGGTGGGGTGTCCAGTATAAAGGCAAGCCTGGCTTCAGTCATAAGCAAAAAAGTCACATAGGCTGGATTTCTGGAGAGTGAGATCACATCCTCAGTCACATCTCCAAACAGAGGAAGATCAGTGGAAACTCACACATTATGAGGAAACAATACCATGTGAATTAGCAATAAGTGTGTGCATTCACCATCTGGCATTTTTTAAATGCACTCTTACCACTTGATGTCTTTTAGACAACAGTATAACAACTTAAGCATTCACTCACCACCCAGACCAAACAAACTGAAAATGAAGTCTCAGGATTGCACTCATGTAACTTTCACTTTCTTAGCAGAGGCCCCACTCATGTCCGGAACATCAAGTATATATACAGTACAGGGTCACTTCATCTACAGCGATATCATTGACTTGATTGCAAATAAATGCACAGACACTATTTAACTGAACAGATGACATAATGCAAAATGATAGTTAAGGCAGTTCATCATTGAATTCAGTTATTGACACACTGTTTTCCAAATGAATGTTGTTCAGTGCTTTGACGCAATGTATTGTGTTTAAAGCACTATATAAATAAAGGTGATTGATTGATTGATTACAGCATGCAAGATTTGATTAGTCACAGACTTCTATGTGGGTGAGGTCCTACTGTTGCGAGGAAGCCTATTGGTTTTATACACCACTTTGGAATTTTAGTCTCACAGTAAACAGCACTTGACTGAAGGACAAAAGGAAATGACCAGAAAGAGACTGACATTCAAACACCAAGAGATAAATCAAAGCTGACCTCTGAAAATACAACTATACTACTACAAACAATCAATATAAATATACAGAAAAATAAAAATGCATAAGAAAATAATAATTAAAATAATATACATAATATACAGAAAATATACATATACATCAAATTGACAGGTAAAACAAAATAATTTAACACAAGAAAATTTGTTAAATAACAGTTACAGTAATCAGTACAGTATCTGGTATTGTTTATTAAAACACATGATGTTCTTGTCAATAAAAGCAGTCCATACCTTATACATCTACTTATATATTTGTCAGTATTTTCCAAAATGAGATTACAAGACATTTCTTTGATCTACCTAGAGGAGGACGTTCTCCGAGTTGTTTTCTATGCTAAAGCAATAACATGTTTCACCTGTCATAAACTGAAATCTTTGAGCTTACAATTGCTTGCATTTACAAATATTAAAGGGGAAAAAATGCAATAAACACAATTTAGCTAATACTCTCTTTAGATCACATTCCATGAGTGAATTGATAGCAATCAACTTTACCTGTTTTTTTCTTTTATCTGCACATATTCATTCCATTTCATACACCTGTACCGGCCTTTGTCAAAAATTACATAGTCTTTCATTCTATTTAAACATTTCAGTCTTATCATCAGCGCATTGCATTACAAGAACAAGATCAGCAAAGATGAGAAAGTGATGACTGGATCCTTTACTATAGGTACAAAGGTATGCTTTTTAAAGGGTACCGCCCCAGTGACAACTTTTGTACCTTTTTGTCTGAGAGTGTAGAACCAGAAAAATAACTCAATGTTCTTCATCCATCCCACTCTCCAATAATAGATTTCCCATACCAAAATGGGCAGATTTGATGTTCCCATGATTCAGTAAAAAAATACTGCAGTGTTTCTGGGATTGAGCAGTACATGTTCTCCACAACATTACAGTATCGCTCTCTGATTGCTGAAGAAAACCAGCATAAATGGTGTGTGTTCTTGAGAGCTGATGAGAATGACCACTTCCTATAAGATTCATCAAGCTCAAATAATCCATTCCCACACAGATTTCTTGAGTTTATCTTCACAGATAGTCTAATAATAACTGATGCCCCTCGGAAAATTAAGGTCAAGCCGGAGGATGTTTTTGACCCTTCCCAGCAGCCACTGATTTGGTGAGGTTCTTCCATTGTTAATAATAATGTTACTTGAAAGTTAGTGAAAACAGGCCTGAAATGACCTACTCATACTGTAGATGAGATGAAAAAAGGGAAGAATTGCAAAAATGAGAGATGTCCATGATCTTGACACAGATCTTCCCAGGACTGCGGTGGCCCAAAGGGATCAATTTCTCTCTTTGCTTCCGGACACAAGTTCAAGAACAGGAATTATATCAGCACATCCTCAACAAATATATAGATGGGGGAAAAATTGTGTAGGAAGCATTTTTTACTCAGAAACCACTAATAAATGTCACAAACAATTGACTTTAGTCAGGTTAGATGCCATATTGAATTTAAAATGAGGATGAAAACGAGGCTGTGAGCTATAGACAGTTTGTTTACAAATACTATATATATATATATATATATATATATATATATATATATATATATATATATATATATATATATATATATATGCATTTTTTTTTTTACAGTGAACAGTGCTTGGATTGGATTTGCCAGCTAATTTGCTCGAAGCAAATTAGAATATTTTAAAATAGAACAGTGTGAATGAGGTCATGATTGAGTTTAATGTATAAACACATGTGCATCATTTAGCTGACAACCCTGTGGCAGATATTTGGGTAAACAACACAATATGCATGTTTGCATTATATTTCAGACACGTCAGCATATTCAGTCCCATTCAGGATTTGTTCATCAGACAACCTCTTGTATGATAAGGGCTGATGATGTGCTCATTTAGATTAGAATCACATTTTGACTGCATATTCCATAATGGCACTAAATTCACTGCATCATTAGTTTCACAGCCCTGCTTGGAATTCTGAGACGTGATTAACCTCTTACAATATAGCAGTTGTCAATGGCAGTGTTTAGTAATTAGGAGCAAATTTGCAATGCTTATTCTGATTTTTCCCATGGTACACTGAATTACATCACAGTATCTGCTTAAACCCACAGATGCTGAAAGAGGCACTGGCAAATGTTGTTTAATAAATACAATGCTGCAGTCAAATCAGTGTGAAACATTAGCAGTTCTGTCAGAGTTACACACATATTTTTTTGCACAAGTCATGGAAGCAATAGTTAGAACTTCATCACAGTGTTGGCACGCAAGACTAATCTTGAGGAAAAAGCACACAGTGACGGCTCTATAAAGCCAATTGAACATCCAAACGTAGTTTAGACCACAGTGATCCATGCAGGAAACAAATTTAGGTTTTAAACCATTTGGGAATATTGCTTTGAAATGTTTCTGAAACGCTACAATGTTCCGTTTTCTAGTCATGTTTATAATGTTTGTACGTTCTATTTAAAAGTTACAAAAAACATTTCTGACAATGTTCTACTAACTTTATTTTCAACTAACACAAAAAATATTTTAAAGTTTATTTTTTATATTCTAAGAATGTTAAAGTGTCCTTTATTATTATTATTTTTTTTATTAGAACATTACTTAAAGGTTACAAAAAAGTTTCTAGGAACTTTAAAATAACATCATAAGGACATTTAAAAAAAACATTTTTAGAATGTTTTCTCTCAACCTTATGAGAACATTAGCCTTAAGACGTTGCTAATATGTTTTAACATGTTGCTAGCATGATTTAGCAAATTTTTAACATGTTTTAACATGTTTCTAGCATGATGCACATTACTTAAATACTTTAAAAACTATTGTTTTTTTCCTAACATTCATATAACATTAAAAAAACATTAGTGAAAGTTGTGAGAAAGTTCCCTGTCAGCTCGGATGAAAATCACTCTGCAGAAGATTTCTGAGAAAAAAACAAACAAGCAAACTAACAAACAAATAACATCAGATTCAATGCCCAAGATCTTAAGGGTGTATATGTTAACTCGAAAAGGCCCGTTTTAAAAGCATCAGCTTCAGAATGTGAAATTAGTGCTTGGCCGCCGATCAATCGTTGGGAAGCCCAAGATGCATTCACAGGCAAACAAACCCGAGCAGCTCTTAACAATATACATGTGAAGATAGTTTTGATAATGTCATAACACGAAGATGCTGTAATGTCTGTTTTCTTGGCTCTCAGAGATGGCATGTCAAGCAGATCAAACGGCGCTGCTCAGGGGCTCTCTGGATCAGATTGCATTTTGGGTTGAGGCCCTTCATTCATTTGTGACATTTACAGTGGTTTCAGCCCCTCAGCATCCCTAAAACAGGGCCCCTCGTCTTTCTGGAAAATCCCTGTGAGCATGTGTCTGGCTCCACTTGTGTGTTCTGTGCCGCTGGAGGAAACAGGCCAATTACGGAGGCAAGCTCTAAGGCGCGTATGATGTCATCGCACGCACACACCCTCCTGACTGAGCTGTAACACACTACAGATGAGATCCAGATGTTTTGTTTACCTACACTGACAGGATTATGCAACAAAAGTTTGCTAGTAAGACTAAAAAAGTAATTGCATTCAGATTTCAAGACATGATTGCCTGAATAATGGGTTAATGGATTAGTTCCATCGCAGCAGCCCTGTGCATCCTGTGTGGGTTTAGGGCTGTCCCTCTCTAGGCAGTGAGAACTATGACCAACCATCATCAGATATCAAAGAGAGCTGAAGGACAGTGTCCAATTAGATTGCTTTTCTCTGCTTTTAAGAAAAATTCTAATTTGGAGTCTGTAGATTATAAAATAGTATCTCAATTGAATGTATATAAATATATATATATATTACAATTGAAATACTATTATATTTATTTATTAAAAGATTGAATTATAATTTTTTATTTACAATTAATTAGATTTGTATTTATATGGTTTTTATTCTTTTTATTTCAACATCAACGAACATAATTAGAACATCAAATTATACTAAATGAAAGTGAGACGTTTTCAAGGCGACTAGCTGAAATAAAAGAAGTTTAAGGGTTTATTGTTATTGTTTTTTTTTTCAGTTAACATTTTTTTTAAAAGAATTTCAATTAAAATTTAAAAAATATATATATATATATATTTTTTATTCTGATGTGAGTCTGTGTTATTTAGGATTTAGTATATGTTAGTTATTTTCTTATTCTTATTTGTCCATATGGTTTTTATTTCAGTTTTAGTTGTTATGGAACATCTTTAAAATAACTGGGGGAAAAAAAAGATTCTCTTTGCTTTTTAATCTAATTTAGTCTGGAGAAACATCACTTATTTTTAATAAATAAGTAATACGTTTATTTATATTCCTGTAACTGTCACCAGCCCAGTTACCAGTCCCGTCGCAAGAAAGTTTTATTATTTAATTATTTCAGTTTTGCTTATAGTTATTTTAATACATAAAATTAAACTAACCTTTACAAAATTCAACTTGGTTTTATAGTAAAAAAAAATTGTTTGTTACCATGTTTAAAAAAAACGTATTAATTACCTAATAAATTATGTTATAGAGACCATATATGAAAGAGCGGTGTACTTCTGCCCTCGTGTGGCGGGCTTTATTAATTACACAGTAGAATTACAATTCGAATTTTAAAATAGACTATGATCTCTTAGATATGATCTCTAATTCCCTTACGAAAATTAACAATTTACTATAGAAAGCCTGTATTAATCATGTGATTTTTTGCGTATTTACTACCATTTGTTTAACCACGGTTTTACTAGGCTACAAATTCCATGGTTAAACTATGGTTAGTGTAGCAAAACATTGGTTAATTTGTGATTACCATGGTTTATTTGTAGTAACCATTATTTCCTTTCAAGAGGGTCTCTCAACATTGCAGACAGCGTAAGATGACCCTTTGGAAGAAACATATTTCTCCTCAAATATTGAAGCTATTACAGCCTTGTGATTGAGTTTAATGTATAAACACATGCGCATCATTTAGCTGACAAGACTGTGGCAGATATTTGGGTACACAACACAATATGCATGTTTGCATTATATTTCAGACACGTCAGCATATTCAGTCCCATTCAGGATTTGTTCATCAGACAACCTCTTGTATGATAAGGGCTGATGATGTGCTCATTTAGATTAGAATCACATTTTGACTGCATATTCCATAATGGCACTAAAATCATTGCATCATTAGTTTCGCAGCCCTGCTTGGAATTCTGGGACGTGATTAACCTCTTACCATATAGCAGTTGTAGGAGCAAATTTGCAATGCTTAGTCTGATTTTTCCCATGGTACACTGAATTACATCACAGTATCTGCTAAAACCCACAGATGCTGAAAGAGACACTGGCAAATGTTGTTTAATAAATACAGCGCTGCAGTCAAATCAGTGTGAAACATTAGCAGCTCTGCCAGAGTTACACAAATATTTTTTTGTGTACAATTTACTATAGAAAGCGTGTATTAACCATGTGATTTTTTTGTGTATTTACTATCATTTGTTTAACCACAGTTTTACTAGGCTACAAATCCCATGGTTAAACTATGGTTAGTTTAGCAAAACATTGGTTAAGGTTTAATTGTAGTAACCATTATTCCCTTTCAAGAGGGTCTCTCGACATTGCAGACAGCGTAAGATGACCCTTTAGAAGAAACATATTTCTCCTCAAATATTAAAGCTATTACAGCCTTGTTCCCAAAAGAGATGGGAACTAAATTATTTAACTGTTATTCTTTTGAAATACAAATGATTGCATTAAAAGGTTTGTCTACTCCACAAAAAAAAGGGGGGGGGGAGGGGGGATGGGGGTTGGCAATTCTGACATCATTTACTAACCCTCATGTTTTTTCAAACTTGTATGAGTTTCTTTTTTTCTGATGAACATGATGTTGGTAACCAAACAGGAAACAGGAGAAGATACTATGGAAGACATGCAGGTTTGAAACTACTTGAGGATGATAAAATGCAAGTGACGTGACATTCAGCCAAGTATGGTGACCCATACTCAGAAATCGTGCTCTGCACACAGCACACAGCAGTGAACACACACACACACACACACCATGAACACACACCCGGAGCAGTGGGCAGCCATTTATGCTTTGGCACCCAGGGAGTAGTTGGGGGTTTAGTGCCTTGCTCGAGGGCACCTCAGTCATGGTATTGCCAGCCCGAGACTCGAACCCACAACCCTAGGGTTAGGAGTCAAACACTCTAACCAATAGGTCACGACTCCTCACAATGGTGGACAACTGAGCATTTTTTAATGAACTATCCTTTTAAGTACATGGCAAAATATATTGTCTCATTTTCCTTTAAAAATTCCTAAAATATCTTAAATGAAAATGCATTCACCTAGTAAGGAAAATGAACCAAGATATTATTGTCTTTTGATGCTCAAAAGGATTGAAACTGACTTTGATTAAAAAATTTAAATATATAAATAAATAAAAAAAACGTCTGTCAGTTCAGTGCAAAATTTTCTGTTTTTCTTTAATAAAAAATGTTCGCTTTTTTTTCTTTTCTTTTTTTCAATCATCAACTGACTTAATGTTGATCAATTTGAGATGACGTCTTGTTTTTTTAAGTCTTATTCCACACTTAATTCTCACACTACTGCAGTTTTGGCCCCCTAAAACACTGAAGTATTCACATGCACTGCACGTACATATTCATGCTTTTAGCGTTCCTGTAGCTCAAGTGGTAGAGCATTGCGTTTGCAAGCGCAAGGTTGGGGGTTCAAATCCCAGGGGACACATGTTAGGAGAAAATGTTATCCTGAATGCAATGTAAGTCGTGTCTGCGAAATGCATAAATATATTGAAATTTATGTTTATGTAATAAAGACATTCAGAGAAATATAAAACCAAGAAAGTTTAGATTTTCTTTGCATTTTTAGGCTTAGGATTTAGTTTTTTTCCTAAAGGTGAAATGTGCATTTGGTGTGAACATAAAAATGTGATGCTTTACCTTAAATGCATATTTTATAATTTACAGTTTCACATTTAATTAATTATATCTCCATGTTAAGTTGGTTTTAAATGTGAAATGCACATGTAATCTTGTTTGTGTGATTAACAATTGGACAAATATCATATGTACTTTAACCTTCCCATTGTGTTATGGTCAATTCGAACCACACATGATTTTCAAACTGCTTGAAATACTGGTTATAATCAGTTTATTTCTTCTTGAAATTTGGTGAATGATACACATTTAGGCTCATTAATGTGCATACAAAGTTTGATGTGTTTTGGAAACTTTTCTGTTGGGTTCATACAGACTCCCCCATTGACCCTCATTGGTTTCTATGCATTTTACCCAAAATCAGCACTCTGAAAAAAATCTATTATTGTAGTTTGTCAAACACTAAAATTAAATGAAAAATAAAGAACATGAGAACATAAAGACTTACAGTAAGACTCCTGGTTTTCTCGAAATTGAGACTCATCGTCTGAATCATCATTCAAGGAAAATTAACTGTTTCTTCATCTATTTGGGTTTGACAATTAATAAATCAGTTAAAGATTGTCTTTTATGTTTAGTCTTTTAGTTTAGTTTTTGTTTTTTGGATATGAATTACTACACTGTTGAGAAGAACTGTGAGAAACCACATGTTTAGTAAAAAGGAAGAGAAAGTACAAATATTACACCAAGTACATGTATTGTTTAATGCTATTCACTAAGTAGTCATTAAAATATACATGTTGTGTTTGTGCAGCTAATTTAAACAAAAAACAAATGTTGATCCCTAACACAATAGAAGTGGCAACCCAAGACAGACGAATCCAGTTTTTGAACACAACATGAAGAAAATACCACATACGCCCATCAAAGGCCATTGTGTTTGTATTGAATTCTCCATCTGGTTCTGTTATTTTGTCTGATCGGGTCGTGGTCTCGTCCAGTAGATGGAGCTGTGCTCCTGACCTCTGGAGGAGAGAGAGGGGCCAACCTGCTGATGGAGAGAGGAACGGGACACGTCTCCGCTGCCGCCCACTCCAACAGGAAGCAATCACCATCTTTGGTCCCTCATTTTCTCCGTGCAGACCAGCAAAGGAGACTCAGTGATCTTCTAAGGCTTGTCATTTTCCTGCCGGTAAGTGGGCGGCAGTTTGGTTGAGTTGGTCACGCAGGGGACCTGGACGTCCTGCAATCCAAGCAGACGATAGACTAGTCTGTGGCCGCACATTCTTCAACTCCTACAGACGATCCTAAAATATCTGCTCAGACAAATCACATTAACATTTCTTGCACACACACACACACATGCCAAGGGTCACTGTGACCCATCAAAGCACTGCAGCAGCTTCAGGTGTGTGTTATGTGCAGTTTGTTTTACACATGCAGACCTGTAACACTGGTGCAAAACAGACAGGAAAAGAGGCAGTTTTATTTAGTTTCATGCTGTTTAGACACCCAAATAAAGTCACATGCTCAGTGTTTTGTTCTGATGCAGTGCCACTTGACCGGTTGGTTTGCCGGTCTGTTTTTGTCAAGCTGGTGTCCAGCTGTTCAGTCTGATGCCCCAAAACCAAATATAACCATCAAACCAGACCAGTGAAAACCAGCTAAAGCCAGATAGGACCTTTTTTCCCCTAAAATGTACATTATTTTAATCATTTTGGTCCAGATTTGTTTTGTTTTGTTATTTGTTCCACTTTATATATGACAACAACATATATTATACTATTGATACTTCATTAGTAAACTGCAAATTCTTAAATCAAGACATGTTTATTTATTTTATTTATTAACAAAATGACTTAAGATAGTAAGTACCATTTGAGTTGATGATTAAAACAATAAAAAATACCTCTCAGCAGGGTAAGAATTTTTTTAGATCATTTTTTCCTTGGTTTAATTATAAACAGTTTTGATCAATTTGAGAAGTAAAACCACTTAAGATATAAGTCCTGTTTTCTGAAGAAAGCACCAAAATTAAGTTAAATTATGACTAAAACAAGAAAAACATACCTGTCACTGGAATAATAATAATAAAAAAAAAAATTATTGGTTTAATTATAAACATTTCTATATATTTTTTTCTTGGTTTAATAATAAATTTGACAAGTACATTTACTTATTAATTTTTGTTTTCTTAAAAATTCCAAAACGTAAGTTAAATTATGATTAAAAAAACTGTCAGAAGGGAATATATATATATATATATATATATATATATATATATATATATATATATATATATATATTATTATTTTTTTTTTTTTTATATAATATATATATATTTGTTTTTTTGTCAAAAATGTATTCTTAACTTAATTCTGATCATTTTTTAAAAACAAGAATTCTCCGGTTAATGTATCTTGATTTAAGAATGTTTAGATATTTGTACAATAAATAAAATACTTTTTTTCCCCAAAAAATATTAATTAACAGAAGTGACTTCCTATGTCTTTTAGACACCTAAATTATACATTAAATGATCACTGGAAGTGTTTCACTCCACATCTCAGGAAACTGATGGAGAACTTCTACAAATATGGCCTGTCAACTGAAGAGGAAGTTGTAATTGCATTGTGGGTAAAACTCCCCCATCACCCCCTCTTAAAGCAGAGTTTATCGTTCATAATTTCTGCTTAATTTAATGCTGTATAGTCCATAGTGTTAGGTGAGTCTCTGGGGGACATAGTTTGATGACACAGCAATGCCTATAGGCCGTGTGAAATGAACAGTCAATAGAGTTTGCACCTTCATTAATCACACCAAAACACTAATGGAGCATAAAGACACCACATTGTGCTACTACTAGTTATGTCAGAATCCAATTTTGAATTCCTAATGTTGTTAATGATGGAAAGAAAGTGTTATTTCCAGAACTGTGTGAGCGGTGTTTATCTTGAAATATCAAAATAAGGATATAAGGTAACATCCTGTCTGATGGCATGGGCATGATGGAGTACGTGGTGGTGAAGAAGGGTATTTATAGCGGCTCTCAGAGTGCGCATGCTAATGCTGATCTCTTCAACTCTACATTTCTGGCTCATAATTAGAGGTGTTTAATTTGTGGGTACTGATTGTACTTCCTGTGCTCTCTATAAAAGGCCCCGAGGGCTGGACCAGGCTTTTTGGATATCCGCTTTTTGAGGGCTGTGGAACGCTCCGGTGCTCCTGTAACCCAGGAATGGCTCGAGGTCAGTTTTCCCCAGAACCAAACCACAGTGTGACCACACTGGATTGTGCCACAGACCTTGGTGGGGGCATTGTGGGTAGAGAAAGCTAGTGGTGCATTGTGTTCCGGAGTTTATTTTTCCTCGATGTCTCTAAACGGTCTCTTTTGAAGAGCTTTTTATGCGGAATACGCACTGCCGGGCAGCCAGTCTGCTAATTACCATGATGTGTGTGCAGGAGCGAGAGGGTGGGAAACATTTTTAAACGAGGGGGATTTTGAATGCAAATACCAAAAAAAAAAAAATAATAATAATAATAATAATTTTCATGATTATTGTATAGGTTTCTGCAGGTCTTAAAATGTCTCAGTTCACCCTGCATAAATGAAGGCCTTGAAAAGCACTTAAAATCATAAAATCATTGCATTGCATTACGTTACTTGCACTGTCAACAATTAATATAATACATATTTTTGTTTTTGCTCCAATACAAGTCTGTAAACATCCTTAATTCAAGATATGTTTGCTTGAAAAGCAAAATGAAGATCTGTTTTCTGAGAAATTGAGTGAGTCAGTGTTTTTTTTTTTTTTTGAGCCCATATGGCAGATATTTGTTCTTTTTAATCATAAACTCACTTCATTTTGATTAATTTAACAGAAAACAAGACTACTTGTCTTCTGTTGTTGTTTCTTCCTAAGTAAATGTATATTGATTTAATAACACATTTGCACTGGAAAAATACTAAGAAATAAGTTTTTTTTTTTTTGGCAGTGCACTAAAAAATGTGATCATGTACAGTTAAAGTTTTTTCTATGTTGGGGCAGAACTTTTTTCTTTTCTTTTTCTTTTTTTTCCTTTTCAAAATGTAAAGTGTTTTTCATTCAGTAAGCTATTATCAAAACTTAAGTTGTTCTTTTAAATTGTATTAAAATTCTATTTAGAATTTTGAATTGGCTCTGCTGCAGTTCTTAAGGAGGAATCTGATCTGAATTGCCCACAACAAATAAAAAAAAAAAATAGTAATGAATATAATGCTGTTCTGTATGTACTAAACTAACAGTATCATGTGATCTATAATAGTAATTGCAAAGATTGTCAGATTTACACACTGGATCCTGCACTGCAGACTGGAGCCAATAATCTAATTGTATTTATGGAATGTGATTAAACTCATCATTTAATTAGTTAAATGTAGTTTCCTGTACTTTGCATTTCCTGACTTGTTTTTGCTTGGCAATATATATATATATATATATATATATGTGTGAATAAGGCAAATGCTCCCTTAGACTAGAAAGTGCATGATGGGCCTTCAGTATTTTTTTTTTTTTTTTTTTTTTGCTTTTACTTATGAATGATATATTGATTTTTCAAATAACTTCGAAGTTTTGCATTCAGAAAAAGTTAGATTTGTATTTTTTATTTTATTTATTATTATTATTATTTTTAATGCTTAATATTTGTCTAGGGCATTTTTCCCCGCATTTCTGTTGGCAGTGGTGGGAGTGATCAGTGCCGACGCCATGCCAAAATGAGTGACAACGTCCCAGTGCTGCAATGCAGTAAATCAATAGCGGTTCCAGCGGACAGATGCTCTTCACCTGTTCACCAGCAGAGGGCGACAGCAGCGCTGCTGTTTGTTATGCTTTAAGGAAATACTTCTATTCAAGGGTACACCAGATTTTCATGCATATACTCTTGTCAGGTTCAGAGGAAGCAGCATAGAATATTTTAGAGCAGAGATACCCAAAACAGGGCCAAAGTTGTCCAACTATGTAATTTCATAAGTGGAGGGAAAAATATAGAAAAAAAAACAAGCCATAGAGGCACATCTTCTTTTATATTTTTGTTTAAATATTTTGTTTGTTTTATTTTTACTTTAAAATTAAAAAAGTGAATTTGATTAAATAATGTACATTTATTAAATCAATACAAAATTTATTTATATATAATTGTTTATATATATATATATATATATATATATATATATATATATATATATATATATAATTATTTTTTATTTTTTTACGCTTCATTTTCATTGTTTAAATATTTGTTTCATCATTATTATCATTATTATTTATAATATTTTACATTTAATACATTTCATTTAATATATCATGTTTGGAATTTTGCCTCACAGTCCTCAATCAAGTTTAATTTTGTGGCATTTGTATTAAAAAGTTTGGGCCCTTCTGCTTTATAGTGAAACAAAACCACTAAAATGATCACAGAAATCATAAAATCCAATGCTAATGTTTGTGCTTTTCCTGGAGGATTAATTATTTAATAAACAATTCATTCCTATCTTCATATAATTGTGATATTAATAAAGAAACATATTTTTTGTTTTGTTTAGAAAATATTAATATAGGTATTTTTCTTTAAAAGCAAAGTTAAGTGAACATAGGAGTGAATGTTTTTTATAAGTTAATTTAATATTATTTAGGTCTTATATTAATATTTTGTTATTTTATTAGACATTAAATGTAATTTATAATACCAATGACCCTCTTCTCCTGAACTTAAAATAAATCTTCCCTTGTGGCTTATGAATGACATTGCAGACAAATTCAAACACAATATAGACAGTGGCATGACTTTTAGAAATATGAACTGATTCAACTGTTGCTTTAATAACAAAGTCTGTTTCTCCATTCAGTGATTCTTATGACTATATTCTATAGCCTACTTCTCTAGGGCTGCTTCAGTATACTAAAATGATCTTTAAGAGAGAGTTATTTCTCTGCTACGGGAATGTCATGTTGGCCCTCTGTTGGCTTTAATTATGATTAATGAATGCATTCCAGTTACTGTCTCCATAATGATTTTATTATGTAAATGATTGCTGCTGCAGTGGCTGTATTGGCACTGAGACAGAATCAGTGTTGTGGATGAGTCACTGCATTTGTGTGTGTGTGTGTCCCCTCATCAAGCAAATTACCCCGATCCACTCATCTGCCCACCAAAGCCCCAAACACTTGTTTCCTCCATTGCTGAAATGACAGAACGGAAAGCAGCGGATACACCCACCTTACGCCCGCATCAGAGTCGGTGACACCATTCTAGTCTATAGGGAGTGAGAATGTGTGAAGTGGTGCAAGGATGTCCAACAGAATGCCGTTCATTCCAGGGCTGGGCAGAGGAAGCCGGTGCTGGTGTAGAGTTCAAGGGAATGCTGGGAGACCGCTGGGGTTGTGTTTTGTTGACTCGGCAGAAACCCTCCGCTTACGTCATTCTGCCTTTTCTTCATCACTCGTCAGACCGAAATCCTCCAAATCCGGTCACTTTAGAGCCGCCCATTTCTGTGCAAACAAGTTATTTCGGCAAGATCTGTGAGCAGATGATGGCAGTTTTGCTTTTTAAAACAACTTTTTATAACAACGTTATTATCAAAACTTAAGTGGTTCTTTTAAATTGTATTTACATTTTAATTGGCTCCCAAGTTCTTAAGGAGGAATATGATCTGAATTGCCCACAACAAATAATATATTTGAATGGAAAAAATAGTAATGAATGTAATATTGTTCTGTATGGACTAAACTAACAGTAAAATGAGATCTATAATAGTTATTGCACAGATTGTCAGATTCACACACTGCATCCTGCACTGCAGACTATAGCCAATAATCGAATGGTATTTATGGTATGTGTTTAAGCTCATTATTTAATTAATGAATTGTAAGTTTCCTGTACTTTGCCACTGCTGACTTGTTTTTGCTTGGCACGTAGACAAAAAAAAAAAAAAAAAAGGAATATGCTCCCTTAGACTAGAAAGTTTATGATAGCCTTCAGCTGGTAATCAAGGTCTCTTTGTATTTGAGAAAAACTAAAATCATTACAAATCCATTTCTAGTACTTACTGGTGTTTGTGGAGGAATAGTTCACCCAAAAACAAACAACAACAACAAAAACAAAAAAATAGCATTACATTATACATAATATTGCTTTCTTCAAGTGTCTAATCTGAATCAGGAGAGAGATATGCACACTTCTAAACAAATATGATTTGGGTGTGAGAGGACAGAAGGGGACAGAATATTATGTATTATAAACTTGGATTTTGCCCATAATGATTTAAAATACCTTGATGATGGATTTGTTTCTTACAAACATGCAGCTTTTCACTACAAAAGACATGAACTGATGGAGTGGATCGGACTGCTGTGATGTTTTTATCAGCACTCATTCACTGCAGAGGATCCATTGGTGAGCAAGTGATGTAATGCACCATTTCTGTGCAAACAAGTTTTGGTTAAGATGATGGCAGTTGTGCTTTTTTTAGATGAGAGTGCATATGAGGATGATCCATACTCAATACCTGATGTCACGCTGAGAAACAGTGACACATGTAATGAGAGGTGAGATGGTAACATAAAATGACTTTGCACCTTTCAGCTCATTAGAAAAAGAAGCAGACACCATCAGGCGGCTCTCAAACAGAGAAACAAAACAAGCCTAAATCCCTGGATTCAGAACTTGATCAGCAAAAGTAAAGTGACCTCTGTTTTTAAGGTGGACAGAAATTTTACCTGAGTCATTGTGCTGTGAGTTTCAGCTGTGCTAGTGTGCGCAGAGTTCTGCTCTCTGCAGGGGTCAGGTGTTCTCTCTTGAGCTCTTGTCAGCTCATGAACACACTGTGCTTTTAGTGCTGTTCTTGCAGCTCAGCCTGGCACACAAAATCCCTGCCACAACAGGAACTTCACTGCAGAAGCCACTTTACATCACTAGTGGTCACTATATATATTCATATATATATGCATGTATATTTAGACACACACACACACTATTCAAAATTTTGGGGTCAGTAATATTATAACAGTTTCTGAAACATTTAAAATTGCTGTAACATAAAAACTGTACTGTACTGTAAAAACTAATATTGTGAAATATTATTGCAATTTAAAAGAACAGTTTTCTACATGAATATATTTTAAAATGTAATTTATTTCATGTGATGCAAACCTGGATTTTCAGCATCATTACTCCAGTCTTCAGTGTCATGTGATCATTCAGAAACCATTATAATATGATGATTTGGAGCTTAAGAAACATTTCTTGTTATCAACGGTGAAAACAGTTGTGCTGATGAATATGTTTTTTGTGGAAACTGTAACTGAATTTTTAAATGTTTAAATTTTAAATTACATTTTCAGTTTAGTTTTTGTTTTATTTGAATTTGTATTAGTTTTAATATTTCTATTCAGCTGTATTTCAGTTTTAGTCTTATTCATTTTAGTACTTCAACTTCACATTGTTCTTGCTAGTTATAAGTGTTAATTTCTTTCTTAAAAAAAAAAAAAAACAAATCTCATTGACTCTAAACTTTTGAATGGCAGTCTTTATGTATTTGAGTTTATACTATGAACTTTGATTTTATTTATTTATTTCCCAGTAGTGTTCAGCATTTGTATAGCCGCCAATTTTTACATAAGTGATTTGTCAATTAATATGTGCAAAAATGTCTCCATTCAGTTTCTTTGTGAATTTTAAGAAAAAATAAAAATGTGAACAGAAGGCTTTTCCGTGTTGAATTATTGATTATCTGTGTCAGCAAGATCACAGGGCCTGACTCATATCCATCTCTGCCATTCCACTGGACACTTTTACACCAAGACTGACAGCTTTTTTTTTCTTTATCCCAAAGTGCCATCATGCAGATTGTTCTAATGCTTGGGCACACAGCTTGTTTTTAATGAAGAGCTGGAATGCAATGCAATCTGAAATGCAAGTTAAAAGAGAGCATCTGCTGCAGGGTTTTCTTCAGCAGGCTGTGGATGGGTACCACCACGCAGCTGCTGTCCTATAGAGAATGCCATTTGAGCTCTGTGTTAAATGTTAAACGTCCACTGATGCTCCTGATGTCATGTGTGAGTAATTCTCTCCTGGATTTCGGCGGCTCTCCTCAGCTGTCGTTTCTATACCACCTAAACCCATGTTAATAAAAATCTAATTGGAAGGGTTTGAAACCGCAATGGATCCAGTTTCATGTGACAACCCCGCCTCGCACGAAGCCCCCTTCAGTGACGATATCCTTCAAATATATAAAGTGCTGCTAAATGTTCTCCCTATAACCTCAAAAATCAAGTTAAAAAATTTTCATATATTCCTATTCACCATTAGAAACGGTTTAATTTATAAATCAATCATGGAGCGAGCCACAGGCTGTTGAGTCCTATCTCAGGTGAACTGAAGTGAAGTGCAGCAGATGTTTGGGTGTGCTGTAATCTGTCTGAACTTGAGATGCAATGACAGTTGAATGTGAAATGTCTGCTTTGATCTTAGTTTTGCTGTCTTATCAACATGGATGTTTGGGAATTGTGGGAATTATGCCACATGGTGGATTCACTGTTCTGTGCATCAGCTTTAATGCATGCAACCAGATTTATGTGTGCTATTAAAACAGCCTTGTCATTGTGATTCTGACAAAATCAGCAATACACTACACTGTGTGTAAAAACATTTCTTGTGAAGGCCTTGCGGTGACATCAGTGATATTGATTATGCTGCTTGTGTTGGTGCAGAGGATATTTTGCTACTGATTTGAGATTTCTTTGCTAATTAGACTGTCACTGTTTAACAAGAGCTGTAAGCATTTTAAAGACAGCTGATGACTACTCAGCTACAAAAGTTCATGTCAGGACTTTTAATTTTATTGCTATACATGCAATTCTTCAGCTAACCTGAATCACAGCTGTCAATCCTAACTGGGGATACTTAGTTGAAGTGTTATAAGGAGTAGTATTTTGTTTTATATTGTCCAAATTTACTGTATTGATATAAATGAATTTTCAATATATATATAAAACCAGATAAAAGTTTTCAAAATGTGTATATATCTCAGTGAATATATATATATATATATATATATATATATATATATATATATATATATATATATATATATATATATATATATATATATATATATATACAGAATATATATATATATATATACAGAATATATATATATATATATATACAGAATATATATACATTTACAGAAATGAAAATAAAAATGTAACGAATTAAAATAAATTTAGTTTTTTTTACCTTTGTTTTGATTTAACTGGAAGTAAGCAAAATTATAGTAAAAGTATAAGGATGATTTAGTAAAATTCTATATACACATTTTATGGCATAGTAGGCTACATTGTCCTGATATGTGTTGATTTAGAATTAATAATTAATTTTTGTTTCGTATTCCAGAGGAACCAGGCAACTGAAATAATTGGCGCTTTTCACGCTGCCAACAACAGAGTCGCTACAATCTCTCTCTGCGCACCTGGAGAGCCGCGCAACTACGCGCAGCATCTGCTGACGTCCAGACATTGCGCACGGTCCGAGCATTCTTGAAGGTGCGTTTTGCACAGCATCATCGCCACAAGATCCACAGAGGCAGCCTCCCGGAAGATAAAAACCTCAGGCTGCCCCATGCACGAGACGCGGAACGTTTTGATCGGCACGCATTGATGGAGCGCAGTATTCCGGAATCAGGTCGTTGTGTAAACTTCCTGCACAAACAGCCTGTGACAGGGGTGCCATTGCACTCCGGTGACAAGTGCACTGTTTTTATACTATCCTTCTAAATAAGGAAACAGGGCTGTCAGACATATGACCACCGTCCCGATTTGGGCGCTGCCAGAGTGCCCATCGCATCCCATGATCGCGCGCAAGCCGTCCAATAAGGCTCAGCATGCGACCCCCATTTCACAAGTGGAGTGCCAGCAGCGTCCCATCATCATCAGTCTCTCCAGTTCTTCCTATCCGCTCGCAACTTTCTCCCTCCCGCTCTCTCCTCCCCCCTCCCCTAATATGATGTCATATAAGGATGAGGGTGGCTTCTGAGGTGAGATAGGGATTTTGTTGAGAGGTATTCTCCACGACTCGAGGCTTTGGAGCTGCAAAACATGGTCATCACCACCTTCTCCAGCTCAAGTCGTGTCTCCGCGCTCTCTCCCCGTTCTTCCGCCGCTCTCATCTCGGGCCACCGTCGCATGCCCGAAGTCCTGACCTGCCTCGCTAAATTAAGCCTGCACCACCATGCCGAGGGAAGAAAAACTAGAAGAGGGGTATTTTTAGTGCCATTAATTTTGACCACGTGCCCCGAAGGTAAACCCGATGGCCATTGCGCAAAGGCTCCTCATCAGTATGGCCTGCGAGGCCAACGCGCAACACTGGCCAAGGACTGCTATTCTGCTTTTAGGATTGCTCCTAGTTGGGATTGTGTCCTCCAATCCGCTTCCGAGTAGGACTAATAGGACAACTTTACTGGAGAAGCGATGGGAGAGCCTCTTCTCCCGCTCCGTGCTGGGGATCTCTGGAGAGAGACCAGAGGCGAACTGGGAGAATGACTATTTGCTGGGCATCAAAAGAGTGCGGAGGCTGTACTGCAATGTAGGCATCGGGTTTCATCTTCAGGTCCTCCCAGACGGCAAGATAAACGGTGTACATAATGAGAACCAGTACAGTGAGTTCACGGAATAATGCAATAATTAATTGCGCAGAGCTTTTTATTCTTTGCAAGCGACACTTGTCTTTGGAGGCAAACACAAATCTATTAAAACACAGACACACACGCAGTATCCCCTAGTGCTAAATATCTGCGCTGTACTTAAACATGACATGAATGCTGGGACGGATATAGATGCCAACTTATTTTTACACCGGCTCCTTGTGCGGCCCAGAAGTACATGCACGACTCTCAAAAAGTGCGAGGGATGTTCGTCTTTCGGCAATAATGTATATAGTAGCCTATTGGCGCAAGTGGCTATTTGCGCATCCACTATTGGCACCTGCAGAGGTTCCACCCACCGCATGCCTTGTTGTTGTAAGTCACGCGGAGCCGCTGTATTGTGTGTAACATGCTTGTTCTTTTTGATCAGGTCTCATAGAGATCTCCACTGTGGCCAGAGGAGTGGTTAGCCTGTACGGTGTGAAAAGCGAGCTGTTTGTCGCAATGAATAACAGAGGAAGGTTGTACGGAACGGTAGGTGTGCGCAGCCGTGTCGCCGTGTTCTTTCTGCCTGCATATGCGACGAGGCTTTGCATCCCCAAAACTCGAGTGCGTGTGTGCGTGTGTGTGTTAAACAGGTGATACTTCCATTGTGCGTTTTCAAGTAATTCATGAACCATGCATTTGGCACGTGAGGGAGTCGCGCGACTAATAATAGTGTTTACGTCGTGTGCTGCATTGAAAAATCCATGCCTTATAAATATAATGTGCTCTGGTTTGTTGAAGCAGTACGTTTGCCACAGCTCCACTGCTTTTGCTAATTATTATTAAGCAGAGCATTAGACCCAGGCACAGCGCCAAAGTGGCTTGCAAGCACGAGTAAAGGGGTTTATAATAACTGTTTGCAATTAGCCTAAACTAACGACTCATTCTTTTATATCAGCTGGTAGCTGTAGGTTATTAGTAGGAATAGACACATTCTGCTTAATTGCAGTTTTCATCTTGTTTTACACACTTTCTGGTAAACTAGGCCACTGAGATAACTGGGAAAATGTACATATTAACCTAAATTCACCGTATTTTGTGTTAAGAGTGTATATAAAAGTTCCCTCAATAAAATATGTGTGCATAAATTGAAATATTTTGTTTTGAACTGTTAATAGCTGTAGTGATTATTTAGTTTGTTCTTTACACAAATGATGTGTGATTTAAAGTGTCTGCAGGTTTACAGGGTAAATGATACACTTGGCAGTCTGGAGTTAGGCACAGGTGTGACAAGCGCAGTGCAACACCGGTCCTTTGGGGCCCATAGCACGGCAGCTCTATCCAAAAACTGCAGAGCATTTCAAGAGCATCTTCTGGAGAAGCAGAGATAAAGTAGACACCACAGGCCTGTCTTGCAGTGATCATTAAAGTGTTTTTATTATTTTTATTTAAAGGACTGTTTAGCTCAGGTATTAGGATCAGATTAATGCTACAGGTTAAGTGTTTACTTGAATAGCCTGACTCACCTGAAAGACTCTTAGCAAGTTTGTTCAGTATGTTGACTGTTAGGGTTAATGAGAGAAACTGATCAGTTCAAGATGTTATGTATTTGCACTTAAAGTCATGTGCAAAACTGTTGTTATTTATGAGTTATGAGTTAACTACTAACTACTTCAGCAGAAGCATCATTTATTTGCTCAAGATGTTTGACTAACTAAAAGTCATTAAGGCAATTATAGTTGTGCAGGGTTATATCATAGCGAACTAAAACTAAAAGCACACATACAAAACATATTTGTAACTTGAAACAAAATAAAATAAAATACAAAAACCCTGAAGCTTATTTTATTTCAGCTAGTTGCCAAAGCAAATTTGTCATTTTCATTTTGAAATAGGTATAATTGAAACTATGTGGCCATATACAAAAAACCCTAAAACAACAAAATCACTTAAATTTTAACCAAAATTAAAATTAGATTAGATTAGATTCAACTTTATTGTCATTATGCAGAGTACAAGTACAGAGCTAATGAAATGCAGTTAGCATCTAACCAGAAGTGCAAGAATATAGTGTTTTATATACATAAAAGTGCAGAGTAAGTAAAGCTATGATATACAGAATGTACAGTGGAGTTGCTATATACAGTATTGAGCAGAGTATATACAGATTATAAATATGAATGCAATGTAGATATTGTATGTACATTATGAACAGAGCAATGAAGGATTATATATACATTATGAATAACAGGAACGTGAGAACAGTGGTTATAAATACAGTTGAATGAGTGTGCAAAGTATTGTTGAACAATCTATTATATGCAAAATAACAGTAGTGCAATGATTTTTTGTAGAAATAGTCTACTGTGCTTGTACAGTAACCACTTAGACAGTTTATAGTGTAATGGATTTAACCATGTGCAGTCTGTGCAAAATATGAGTAGTGCAATACATGTATGTAAAGTACTGTGACCAGTGCAGTAAAAGAGCAGGTGCAGGTTAGATAGGTGGTGCGGCATTCAGAAGTGTCACAGCCTCAGGAAAGAAGCTCTTCCTGAGCCTACTTGTTCGAGAGCGTAGGCTTCTGTAACGCCTGCCGGATGGAAGGAGGGTGAAAAGTCCATGGTTTGGGTGAGAGACATCCTTGATGATGTTTCTTGCCCTGCCCAGACAGCGCTTCTGGTAAATGTTCTCGATGGATGTTAACTGGGTGCCGGTGATCCGTTGAGCAGTTTTCACCACCCGCTGGAGTGCTTTGCGGTCAGATGCGGAGCAATTGCTGTACCACACTGAGATGCAGTTTGTAAGTATGCTCTCAATGGTACAGCGGTAGAATTCAGCAAGGATCCTGGGACTGAGGTGAACTTTTTTAAGGCTCCGTAAGAAATAAAGGCGCTGCTGAGCCTTTTTGACCAGGGTGGAGGTGTTTAGGGACCAGGTGAGGTCATCTGAGATGTTGATGCCAAGGAACTTGAAACTTGACACACGCTCCACTACAGCTCCGTTGATGTAGATGGGTGTGTGTGCATGATTCCTAGTCCGCCTGAAGTCCACAATGATCTCCTTTGTCTTCTGGGTGTTTAGTTCCAGGTTGTTGGTGGCACACCACACAGCCAGGTGCTGCACCTCATCCCTGTAGGCTGACTCGTCGTCATCCTTGATCAGACCTACCACCGTGGTGTCATCTGCAAATTTGACTATGGTGTTGGAGCCATAAACAGGAACGCAGTCATGGGTGAATAGGGAGTACAGGAGAGGGCTCAGTACGCAGCCTTGTGGCACTCCAGTGTTCAGGGTGATGATGGAGGAGGAGAGGTTATCTAACTTAACAGACTGAGGTCTGTTAGTCAGAAAATCTAGAATCCAGTTGCAGATGGGTGTGCTGATTCCAAGATGGCTGAGCTTGGAGATCAGCTTGGAGGGGATTACCGTATTAAATGCAGAACTGAAGTCTATGAACAGCATTCTCACATGTGTGTTCTGACTGTCCAGGTGGGTGAGGGCAGAGTGAAGTGCCGTTGAGATGGCATCCTCAGTTGACCTATTGTTGCGATAGGCAAATTGGAATGGGTCTAATGTAGCAGGGAGACAGGCTTTTAAGTGGGATGCGACCAGTTTCTCAAAGCACTTGGCAATGATGGGGGTGAGTGCAACAGGACGGAAGTCGTTAGGGACCGATGCAGTGGAGTGCTTCGGTACCGGCACGATGGTGGAGGTTTTGAAGCAAGTGGGGACAGTTGCTTGGGCCAGGGACAGATTGAAAATGTCCGTGAAGACCTCAGCCAGCTGCTCTGCACAGGCTTTAAGCACACGACCAGGTATTCCGTCAGGGCCAGCTGCTTTCCGTCCATTCACTTTACGCAAAGTGGAGTAAACATCTGATGTGGAGAGTGTGAGAGGCAGTTCACTGGGTTGATGCTCAGTTTTGAGTGAGATCTCCTTATTATTTTTATCAAAACGAGCATAAAAGTGATTGAGCTCGTCTGGGAGGGAGGCAGAGCTGGAGGGGGGCACAGAGTTAGGTAGTTTGTAATCTGTGATAGAATGTATGCCTTGCCACATACGCCGGGGGTCTGAAGAATTGAAGTGTTCTTCAATCCTCTGTTTATGTTTGAGTTTGGCCTGGCAGATACCCTTCCTCAGGTTGGCTCTGGCTGAGCTGTAAGCCTCCTGGTCACCAGACTTGAAGGCTGCATCTCTTGCTCTGAGCAGAAGGCGAACCTCTCTGTTCATCCAGGGCTTCTGATTAGGGAAAATTTTTATTTTTTTGTGTGTGGTCACTCTACTCACACATGTGTTGATGTGCTCCAGGACAGAGTTGGTGTAATTGTCAATGTTGATCCGGGAGTTTGTGGTGGCCTGGGCAGCAAACTCACTCCAGTCTGTGTGCTGGAACTGATGTTGAAGAGTGGAGTCTGCACCTTCCAGCCAGATTTTAACAGTCCTTATTGTAGGTTTCACACTTTTGATGCGAATGGAAATTAAAAAAGAAAAGAAAAACTTATTCACAAATATAAAAATATAATAGCATCTGATACCTAAATAATACATTATTTCTTATTTTCATTTAGCTTGATTGATGTACTAACACAATTTATAATAAAACGAATAAAAATGACAAAAAACAAAACAAAACAATAAATCACTTAAACTTCAACCAAACGTAAAAATTAATTGTTTATATATATATATATATATATATATATATATATATATATATATATATATATATATATATATATATATATATATACTAAGGTAACAGACATTTTCTCATTTTAATTTAAATGAATGTACTAAAATCAAATAAAAATGTAAAGATTGTAACTAAATTCAAATGAAAAAAAAATCTTAAATCATAATCAAAAAATCATCTCAGTGATACTAAATACAGATGCATCTGACTGAATGTTGGTTTTCACATTCCTTCTGTTCTTTTTCTTTCAGGCTACCTTTAAAGATGAATGCAAGTTCAAGGAGACCCTGCTGCCAAATAACTACAATGCCTACGAGTCCTCCGTTTACAAGGGATTCTATGTCGCTCTCAGCAAACACGGCCGAGTGAAGCGAGGCAACAAGGCCACCACCGCCATGACGGTCACCCACTTCCTCCCTCGAATATGAGCAGACTCTGGCAATACTTCTTCATTTGCACTGATCTCCCAGAGAGAGCTGAAAACTGACTCACAAACATACAATCAACTGCAAGAATATCACCAAAATAGTACTTATGCTGTTTTTTTATATGTATATTTGGATAGGTCAGCTTTTTATTAGAATCTCTGAATATGTTATCCGTCGCTGCTTACTTCTTTTATTTAAATATACGATTGATTATGGATGTGGAGGCTCTCCCAGCTTTCCCTTCTGTAATCAGGTGCTTGCCAAGAATCAAACAGACTTTAGGATGGATTATTGAAGTCCTCCACTGCTTTTTACAGTGAAATTATGTTTTTTATTACCTCGAAGAGCTACCTAGATTGTTTAAAAGGATGCATGAAGTTATGCTTGTTATTTTTAGTTCCATCTGAGCCGACACAAGCATAACAGGTATTTATTTTTTTATCTTTGACTTTGTTTTCTTTCTGTTGTTCTCATGCTGTGGGTTGTGTGAGCACTTATAAGGAAGCTGATCTCTCTTGCTGCATGTCACGCTGAGGTGCCTTGGCATTCCCACGCACTGTCCCTTTAACATGCATGCTCTGAACGCCCCGGGGTGTCAGAAATAGGGCTGATATGTTGGCCAGGGCCCCGCGGGGACTGTCCCACAAGGGCCCCAGAAAGGGGCGAGGGGGATGGGTGTGCATCTCTGCTTTATTTTACTTTTCTCTAATTAGAGAACACTGCATGAGATGCGAGTGCGGCTTGTAAACACTGGTCATCTCTGGTGTTCAGCATCATCTGATGTTGACTCAGAAATTAGGTGTAACTTTAGCCCCTTTCACATGATAATCACAGTAAATTGTCGTAAAAATTACTAGAATTATTTTTCCAGTAAGCAGTGGCTTTGTACTTGTAAGAGACCATTCATACATCAGTTCCAAATTACCGGTAAACTCAGTCATCGGAAATGACGCAGTAATTTTTCTTCATTGGCTTGTATGTGGAGATGTGTTTTAGTTTAACTATCTTTTCAATTTGATAATTTTTTTTTTTTACTTCTCAGTGACAAGCGTAAGAGGATTATTATGGAAACCTGTTTCCTCCACACACAAAAAAAGGTAATTGCATCTTTTTATCTCATTTAATATAGACGTTTTTACTTGTAATAGCGAGTTAATGGCTAGTAAACATTTCTCAATTCTGAGAAATAAATGTTATTTGGAAAAAATTCAAAATTGTAAGATTTAAATAAAATTGCAATGAAAAAATTAAATTTGTGAGGCAAAAACTCTGAATTGCAAGAAAGTCTGAATTTTGAGTTTATTCGCAAATTTGAAAACATTCTGTGAAAAAAAGTTGCAATTACCTTTTAAATTTGTTTGTTCCCTGACAAACAGGTTTAAATAAATAATCACACATATAATAACACAATAAATAATGTTTTTACTCTTATAAACACAAAATGCTACACGATAGTAACCAAAATGCTGCTAGAACTGACTTACTGGTATTTTTTTTTAAAGTTGCCACGTGATCTCTGAATTGTAATTTACCAGTAATTTTCAGTAAAGATGTGTGAAAGGGGCTATTATCTTTTCTAGTCAGACCCCTGCTGGAGCTTTGAGGCTGTACATTTTATTTCTGAACTAGACTGTTTTTGCAATCAAAATGTTTTTTTTTTTTTTTTTTTAAGAAAGAGAGAAAAAAAATTAAAAAGTGAGAAATCTACAGGGGAACTGATGCAAGCGCACACTGAGAATGTTAAACATGGCTGGTTCAATTATATTATTGCTTACCACAGGTTTATCTGAACAAAAGGAGCACTTGAAAATAAGCTTTAAGTGTTGCTGTGAATGAGAATGTATTCTAAACCAACGACAATACTGTAAATACTGACTGTACGCTGAAAACGCCAGTAGCCCTAAGCTTTGTTGCTTGTTGCTAAAGGCACACTGCCATCAATGATGGTATTTGATTCAAGGGAATATGTGCTGTATATGTTTATTGATTTTTGCTTCTGGTGTGAGTGTATGTGTGTGCACCTGTCCATGTGGATGCCCGTGTGTGTGTGTGAATCCTGGTCAAGGCAGTCGAGTCATGCTCTTTCCTGTTATTGTAGAGGCATTGCAGTGACACTCACCGCTGCTGCTCTGTGTTAATTACAGGGCAGACGCCGTGTGACTGCCAAACTGAGGGACGCTCACTGTTTTTTATGATTTTGGTATGTCTGCCTTTGTTTGCATCAGTTTCTGTCACAAAATGTGGCCCCACCCTGCTCTTGAACCTTTACCTCATTTGGTATTTCCGGGCAAAAATGTTTTTGAAAACTTGCCTGTTAAAAATAGCTTGTAAGTCTCTCATTAACACTGTTATCACCAAATCTTGGATTTGTTCTTTTTCTCGACTTGTTTTCTTTCAATTGGCACAGGTTTTTATTTATTTCTAGAACTGATTGGTTGTATGCCTCATTGATCTGAGCTTATACACCTAAGTTTTCGAGAAAAAAAAAATTTGTGGATCACTTTGGCACTGGTCACTCGAAAGCTGAGGTGCATAAACTCAGATCAATTATTCCTATTGTTCGTTTGGTTGTTTTTATTTTATTTCTATAGCACAATTTAATTTAAATTGATAAGAAGATTAAATCCATTATTTGGCGATAATATAGCACAACGCGAAATTGATAAGCTAGGTTGTTCATTTTAGTGGTCGAACTACCAAAAAAGTACAAACATCAAAGGAATGATGCTGTTTTACAAAACAGTTCAATCTGTTTGGAGTATGTGGGGGTGGAATACCTGAGCAGAGGCCACACTGGGGACGTCTTCCTCGCACATGGATAGTCTTGTAAAAGACACGATGCACAGAAGCCTTGAGATTCCAGTAGTAGCTAGGGTACTTTATGGTTTTCCATCCAACTTTAGTCCAAGGTCATAGCCATGGAGTTGAACTGGTCGAAAACGTCCGTCCAAGATCTTGTACCCTTTTCTCAAGTCCATTGTGGTCTCATGGTCATTTGTTTGGATCCATGCTGTATTGCTCTGTCGGGTGAATTCCAGTCATTTTAAAAAGAAATCATGGAGTTGGTTTCCCCACACAGATTTGATTATGCGAATTTGCGCTGGACAACAGAAAGTTGCTTGGTTGTGAGCTGTGCTTCATGCATCTCTACACTAAATGGATCTTATTTTCTCACAATATTTTGGCTAAAATTTAGTCAGCGTGAAACCAGAATCATCCCTATTCACTTTCTTTACATTGTCTTATTGTGCATTGGTCTTATAGCTATTTATGAATCCACATTATTCCAAAGAAAAAAAAGTTTGTGTCTGTAATATGTTAGTAAAATTATAATCGGACACTTATCATGATTAAAATCAAGTTTCTAAAATTGTGTTTTTCCCATTATATATCTGCTTTCACTGAGAAGTTCATTGCAATAGAGGAGTAAAATTGGTTACTGTTTCATGTTAACTTTAAGCATCTGAAGCCAAACCATGAATCCAGACAAATCCAACTTGATCTCATGAGAAAACATATTTTACATGGTGGCGATTTCATATTAATGTAATTTGTACAAACAAAAGTGGAATAGCATGAAGCTAGAAGATTCACTCCTAAATCAAACCAACAGGTTGTATGAAAATGAACCAATACAAAATTAGCCACCAATTTGGCAAATAAATAAATAAAACAGCTATGAATTGAAAAGTATGAAAAGTAGCTCACAGTCACAGCTTAATTTAACGATGGCAGTGCAAGCTAACATTTTGGCTTTTGTTTTGCAGAAGCAAGTAAAACTTTAGTAACTAAAGAGTAATGGGTTTGGCAGACTGGTACTAAAACACTGCAAGTCAACCTCTATAGTGCTATTTTAATACAGTATGTCTTTTGAATGTGTTATAAAATCTAGAGCACTAATGAAGCATTAAGAATATCTGGGAGACAAATGAGCTGTTTCTTTCATTTGTGTCCTGATTGTAACAGCACCATCTTAAGTCTGTGAAGAATGAGTGATGTGCATGAACATTTGGGAATGGGAGCCATCTCATCTGCTGATATATGTCGCTTGAATTTATAGCAACAGCTGTAAAAATGTTTATTGGGCATAGAATATAGACACCAGTTTCCTGGTACACTCTGGATGAGAAAAAAGTATGTGCATGAAGGACTGCAAGCTGTCACAGTTGAATCCTCTTCACACATGCAGGGAGGGTTTCGGGAATCTTCTGAGCACCGGAGGCATTAGAACGGGATGCAAGTTCATGACTTTGCAGAGTCTTTGTTTTGAAATGGCTTTGTGTGTTGCTGATCCTGTTAACAGTGAAGACCCCGTATTTGTGAGGTGTCATTAATCATTTAGTGTGATTTTTTTGCTTTTTCTTTTCACATTTCACATTTTCCACTGCATACTAGGTAATTACTTATCTATTTTCTCTGTTGAAAATGGCATCCAAAAATGGTATGCAGAATTCAGTACTGACTATTTTTTTTAATTTATTTTTTTACATTATACACACATATACATATAAACTAAATTATATTTAATAAAATATTACAAGAATATATAATAAACTATTAAAATAAATATATTTATAGTATTTTAATTATTTATTTTAATAGTACAGTATATATACTCATTATTCTCAATTTTTTCTAATTCATTTTGATTATCAGCATTTTTCATTTTGCACATCAGTCAAATCCAGGATTTTGTGTGGCTGTATTTTCTCTTTGTTTAAAAGTTTTGTATTTCTGTATGCTTCTGCCTTAGTTTTGATTTATTGTAGAGATTTTTTTGACAGGAAACTGAGGATTTACTCGTGTTTCTGAGAACAAGCACTGATGTTATGTATAAATACAAATATATTTAAGAAAAATATTTTTTTTCCTTTAATTTTCTACGTATGTGCTGTGCACAGCAGTTGAATCATATTCATGATGTTAATAAAACTATTTTCTTTACTTTTTTCCACTTTTTTTTCATATGCATGTGTATTTTTTCACATTTTAATTATGCTCAAAGTAACAAGTACAGTGAGCAGTCATGCACAGTGTGCCCGAACTGATTTTGTATTTATTTATCTAGAAATAACAGAATGTTACACTCATACAGGATCATGAATATGACATGACAACAGTTCAATAAACTACTTGCAAGTAATTCATAAACTTATTTCTCTGTCATGGTTATTTGATGTTTTTGTCTGATTCATATATGCAAAACATGAAATCCCTTGGATTTTTTTTCATAATGTTAAAAGTTATAAAATGTTTACCTTTTTGAGAGATAATTAATACTTCTCCAAGCCCAAATTGTGGTTATTGCTCCTGATATAAAACATTTTTTAAATAAATAATATGATTATATTATTTTAATATATTATAAAGTTTACAATCGTTAATTTGTTATGTATGTTGATATATCATATTATATATTAGCCGATATTATTTATGAATAATGGAAATTATTAATTATTTTTTATATTATAATTATGTATATATTTGTCTATTAGACTTGTTATTATTGTTTAAAGCTTTTGGTATATGTGGGTTTGCCTCTTATCTTGCAACACATTTATTGTGTTTGTATATATATATATATAGGAAATGAAATGAAATGAAATGAAATGGTGTTGCACACATAAGCTATACTCATGTTGGGACAATTTTTGCTGCGTTACTTGTTCGTGAATGAGTCACAAGTTCCCTCTGCTGGCCAACTTGAGGAAGTTCAGATTGGGGTCATACTATATTTCCATTATGTTGACATTTATTCGTCTGAAAGACGTTTTTATCCAACTCTCCGTTCAGTATATCATGCATTTAATAAATTATCAGAAAAAAAAAGGTACAAAACAGTCACTGGGGACCCTTTAAAAAAGTATATATTTGTTCTTTAAAGTAGGCCAGCAATATGTGACATTGTGGAGTAGATAAGGTAAAAAGATGTACCTTTTAACTTTTCTGTCTTAAGATATCGCCCTAGTAATAGCTTTGTACTTTTTCTATAGGTTAGGCCTATATATCCTAAATATATAGGCTAAATAAATGCACATATTTACTTATACACCATAGCTTGATTTAACATTTGAGAGACATTGGGAGACAACCAAAATGATTCTCATATGCACAAAAACTATTAAAATGCATTCTTGTTTTCAGTTTTGTTTAGACACCAAGACGTCATAGAAAGCCAAAGCTGTGCCAAATTGACAAAGCCAATTATGGTTTACCAGTCAATTACCCTGACAACAAACAGAAGGTGGACATGTTGAATCCGCCTCCTCACATCCTCTGGCTCTGCGGGCGAGTGTTGCGTAAAGGAGTGGCACAGGATGCGTTTAAATAGCTGCACTCACCAACTTTCACGCATCACAACTTCTTCAGCGCTGCACGCTGCTTTTACGCATCGATACTTTGCGCTCTGTGAAGATGCGTTGCGCACTTTCCAAACTGCACATGCTGCGCTCTTCTGTCCTTGCGCTGTGGATCGCGGCTCTCCAGGGATTCAGACCTGCGGATGCTGCACCTAACCCCTCTCCCCTCCTGGGCTCCAATTGGGGGAACCCGCGGAGGTACATCCACCTTCAGACCACTTCGGACTTAAACAACTTCTATTTAGAGATCAGCCTGAATGGACACGTGCGCAAAACTACAAACCGGGGGTCCTATAGTGAGTATATTTTTTTGACCAGCTTAATATCCATATTTAGAATATTAGGCCAGTAAAATAAAAATCAAGACCTCAAGGAATCAAAAAAATAATAAAATAAAATAAATAAATACTGTCCTTCACAGCCTGTTCCTCTTTATATTCTGCGCTCAACAGGTGTCATTTTATTGAAATCAGAGAGCAGAGACCGTCTGGCAATATTTGGAGTGAAAAGTAACCGATTTTTGTGCATGGATGCAGGAGGAACTCTTTTCACTTCTGTAAGTATTCATCTATTGTAAACAACATTTAAGTTTAAAACAAGGTGGGTATAAAAAGTAATTTATAATCGTATTTAAGCTATTCATATTTGTACGGTTATATGCAGTCAGTGCATAAAATGGTGACTTAAAAATGGTAACACTGAAGTTTAATGATAACTGAAGTTTTTCAAGTCAACAATATTGAGTAGGCTACCGAAACAACCGAAATACTTTAATTGATGCCATACTAAATGTTATGGGTTAAATAAAAATTTAGGCTAGGCTAATATCTACAAAAGTTATAGCCCACACTGTTGAACATTTTTTTCTTAATTGTTAACAGTAAGTTTTTTTATTGTGAACATAGATCTGATCCATTAATTACCTAACGCTGATGTTTTTTTTGTTTGTTTGTTTGTTTGTTTTTTTGTTAACCGATTTCAGATTTGCTTTTTACATGCTAAAACATTGATGTAAAAAAAAGTATGACGCTATAGATAAATCAAATAATTTTGATTCATTATCTAACTATTTGTACATTTTTATGTCTTTAGACGGTTTGTAATAAGGAAGACTGTCTTTTTCACCACAAACTTTTGGAAAACCATCGTGACGTGTATTACTCCACTAAGCATGGCATACTGCTTAACCTGGATGGGGTGAAACAGGTGTTCATAGCAGGACAAAACCTCCCCCAGTCGTCTCTCTTCTTATCCGAGAAGAACAGTGTTCCACTGGAGCGCCTGCAGCACCGGGAGAGGAGGAACCGGCAGGTGAACCCATCAGACCCGCTGAACGCGCTCCGGAACGGAGAGGCGTCGGACTCCAGAGCTGCTCAGGAGGACGATGGGGACTTGGACTTTGAGCCGTCAGAGGGTCTAAACATCTCCAGGGAAAATCTGGTTTCCCCTTCCGATGATGACCCGTGGGATCTTCTTCACGACACGAGCCCCGACAGTCCCCGGATTTCAGCAGTTGTCGGATAAAGTTACAGATCCTCCGTGGCTTGACTGTTGAACCGCTGCTTTGCGCAAAGCCGACGCGCCAGCGTTTTCATCATAAATAAGTGTTTTTAAGGACATATATATTTCAAATCAATTTCACGTGTGCATTCTTAAAAATAAAGGTTCCAAAATAGGCTAAAGGTTTTTTTTTTTTTTGTGTTTTTTTTTTTTTTGCAGTTCCATTAAAGAACCATTATTTGGTTTCCCAAATAAAAGTTATTAAAAGAACATTTCTAAGCGTGAAGAACCTCTACTATAAAGAACCTTTGTTCCTCCATGGAAACTTGTCGGAACCATCAGTGCCAATGAGGAGCCTTTAGTAGCTATTTCTGGAGATCTACAGGTTATTTAGGCTGTTTTGTCTCTGCATCTCACCAAACCTGAACAACCAAAACCGTTTTTTTTCATCATCATGAATTTGTCTTTGGTGCTGGACACCACCTGTGGAAAACAGCCAATGTATTTATTTATTTAATAATTACATGTTTTATTTATGGTATTTATATGATTGCTTTAAGTGTTAGATAGTATGCAGTGAAATGTTATACCCGTTTTAAATAAATACAATTTTGTTTATTGATTAAAGAATATATGTTCTTCTATTTATTTGTGTATTATTTGTCTTCAATAGGGAGTATTTGATTCAAATACTTCATCAGTTTATCGCTTTTTAGTTGCTGAAAATCTAGCCGCTTTTAAACTGACTTTCCCTTCATTAGAGGCGAATAATAAACACTCAGAACCAATCTGAGATATCAGTCTCTAAAAATAAACCTTTCCACATTCCCTTTTGTTTCCAATGTCAAACGCAAAGGTGACTGCTTTAGGATGAAATGACTTAGAGTCATCCTTTAAGTTATAGACCTATAGACGCTATAGACCTGCTTATAATAAAAGAAGATTTATTAGACAAGTTGATTTGAGGATTGTGTCTTGAATTAAGGCAAGACACCGCAGGTGAATAAGGTAAACATTTTAATCAGCTATCCCCAGTTGATTTATTACAAATTTTCTGAAGTTATTTTAAACATGCAAATGATGCATTGTCTAATTAAATATGCACACATTTCTAGAATATATATATATATATATATATATATATATATATATATATATATATATATATATATATATATATATATACATATATAATATTTTTTATATATATAAAATTAGGTTTAAAAAGCTTTTTAGGTAAAAAAAAAAAAAAATCCCTCTGTAAAAAACATCCAGAATGTGGGTGAGGACATGATTTTTGGCTCAGATGCAAATAACTTGTAACAAACAATTAAATTGTGAATTTTGGATAATTTATATTTATTAGACTGAAGCAAGACATGCATGGATGCCCCAAAGCCCCAAACCTCAAAATATATAATAGGCCTGTAGCCTGTATCACAGTCAGACTTAATCTGCTTTTAACATTTATAAATCTGCTTATAAACATCCCCCCCCCCAATACTATGCTAAGTATCTCTAAACAAGACTTTAATTCGTTTACTGAGAGACAGTATAAACTATTAGAAAAGCAACATAAAACCTTAAAGACAAAAAACCAATAACGTTAATTTAATAAAATAATAATATAATATTTAATATAATAATTTATAAATGAAAGCATTTGGTGTGACGTATTCCCGCGCCCACGCTAAACCAGTGCAGAACCATATCCGCAGATTCGAGATTCTTTGCAAAATGCACAAAAATCTTGTTCTAGGTTGAGCAATTTTCGGTTTTCCTTTCATTAAATAATTAGACAAAAATCTATATATTTTATCCACTACGTAGTGTCAAACTATAAACACAGCGATAGAAAATGTTTTAATGAAATGTAAAATGGTGAATTCAGAGATCGATTTCCGCCGTTTGTTTTCAGGCGGGTTGCGTTTATGGTTTCGTTACATCAGCTCTCACCAAAACAACATTCATATAAAGCTTATGACACAGATGCAGACTTTTTAAGTGACCGTTATGTTTTCAAAAGTACAGTTATAAAAAATTATGATTGCTGGTTGTTCTGCAGCATAACTTTAAGTGAGTTAGATACAAAAGGTTTTTAAAAATCTCCGGTAGTCGTTCACAGGGCATAACTTGACGTTTTATTTTCTCTTTTGACCTAAAGAATGGACCGATCATCCAGGTGTGTATGTTTGTTTTCCAAATACGTCCATAATTTCATTACAAAATACATTTAATGTATACTTTGGTTCATGGTTGTCATGCTACTTTCTATATCTGTGTTTGTTGTTGGATCTGCATGATAGGTGTTTGTCTTTGGCATTTAATATACTGATACTTTCACGAACAATCACTGTGAATTCAGAAAACTTAAATATCAGTTACTTGTTTGAATCAGTCTGTTTTCTACCTGTCTTCAGAGATAAGAAAGCTGTCAACTACGCAGTCTTCCAAGATGATGATGATGGTGAGAGATTTACATTCAGAATATTACTTCAAAATGCTTAGAGCTAAAGCCAAATGTTTTAAAATGTTTACACGATTTTATGTGACAGATGAAGATTTTGCATGTGTGAAGCCTCCTCCCAAAAAACCTCGAACAGCCACCAAAGACCCTAATTCTTCGAGAAACCACAAAACTACAAGTGCATCTCCAAATGAAGTCGCTGATCTAACCAGCTCAGGAAGCAGGAAGAGGTTACCAAAAACACTTTATTACCAATCAGCTCAAATTCATCAATATCCAAATAAATATATATTGTATACTGTGTAATTATACAATTTATATATTAGTTTTTTATAAAATATTTTTTCTTAATTTTTATTTATTTTAAATTGTTACTTCTTTTTATTTAATATTGTATTTGTTTTATTTTTATTACTTTTATTATTTTTTATTTTTATGATAATTTGTTTTAGATTTTTGTTTATTGTTTATTATTTTTCTTTATTTAATCTGTGTGTTTGTGAAAAAGAGGTCAGAATTGTCTTATTATTTTTATTTATTAAAAATGTTTAATTGTTTTTTTATATTGTTTTTGTTTTAATTTGATTATTTTTAATTAATTAGTTACATTTTTATTATTATTTGGTTTAAATATTTGTTTATTATATTTTTTATTAAATCTGTGTTTATGAAAAAGAGATCAGAATTTTCTTATTTTTATTTATTTTTAATTGTTCTTTCTTTTTAATTTTTTTATTTTATAGTGTTTTGTTTTCATTTCACTATTTTTAATTATTTTGTTTATATTTCTATTAATATTTTTTATTCATTTAATCTGTGTGTTTGTGAAAAGAGATCAGAATTTTCTCATTATTTTTATTATATTTTATAAATGAAAGCAGTCTACTGGCTGAGTTATACTAGTCTGAATGTTGAGTTAACACAGTAAACAATATATGTATATATATATATATATATATATATATATATATATATGTATGTATGTATGTATGTATGTATGTCTGTATGTATGTAATATATCACCATTGATTCATGACTGTTGTGTTCTTTCAGGACGTCTGTGGATGATAAACTTTATGAAAGAGAATTAGAGGCAGCTCTGTTGTTATCATTGCTGGACACATCAAGAACACAGGACGGAGAGCCTACAACCAAAACCGGTGAATGTACTACTAGCATAATGAAGCATTGTACAGTTCATTCAGGTAGAGAGCTATATTATACTGTTATGCCTCTCTGTGTTCTGCAGATGATAATGAAAGATCTCAGCCTCTTCAGTGTTCGCCACCGGTTCTTATACACTGTACTTCAGAGGGCAGTCATTTAGGTAGTAATGAATAATTGTTTTGTCTTTTACAAGGCCACAGGCTGATTCTGTCTTCTTTGATTATTTGTACTGATTCTAAATACATATTTACGATGCTTTATTTGACATATTTCCATTGAAAAAACTCTAAAGAAAACTCCCTTGATTTTGATTCAGTTGGCGAAGGTCAGCCTGCTCCAGAATCTCCTCCAGTGCTGTCAAATTGTAGCATTGATGGCAGAAGTTTAGGTAATGCGGGTTTGTTATTAGTCAGACTTTAACAAATTAGCTTTTTTTACTTATTTTTAGACCACAATGAAGCTGATATATATATATATATATATATATATAAACAAGACTTCTATGATTGTTACATTGGTACAATTTGTAATTTTCTATGCATATGCACCTGTTTTTACTGTCCTGTTTTTCAGGGCTGAATCTGATCAGTATAGACGCCTCCCCTACCAGTGTTTCTAAACCGAAGGAAACCTCAAGGAAGCAAAGAAAACCACTGCAGGAGAAGAAGGACAACAGAGACGACGAGGACTACCAGCTTGAGAACACACCAGGTGATCTGAGGACATTCACGCTGTTCATTATTATAGGGCTAGACTCAGTCATACTTCAGATACAAAAATGTGGCCATTTGTTTAAGGTTGTCGCTGTTGCAGATTCAGAGAGTGATGCAGACTTCACTGAAGAAGATGAGAGTGAAGACGAGACATTCACTGTGAAAAAGAAAAAGGCGGCGTTGAAACAAAAGACAGAAAAAAAGGCACCACCGGCTGCGAAGAACAAGACAGAAAAAAAAGACAAAAAGCCAACAAAAGCCTCAAAAGCTAAAAGCTCGGGTATTTTTTTATTTTCTGTTTCTAAATATAGCAGTCTGCTGAAAGATCATATCAGGTGTATAACATCTCTTTCTCTGGCAGCTCCCAGCCCAGCGATCTGTCGGAGTCCTGCTGCTTCTGTGTCTGGACTGAAGAAGACGCCCACTACTCCGCCTCTCTCTAAACCTGCAGCCTGCTCCAGTCCTGCAGGGGCCAGACTGCCTAAGTGGACGCCCCCTGGTGAGAACAAAGACTCAAACCATCACTGTGCAGTTGTGAATTTTTTCCAGAACAGCTCAAAACAGCAAAAGTGGCCTCTTGTAAACTCTGTATAACTCTGTAACTCCAGGTCAGGTTGGTCGGAGTCCAGGCGCGTCTCAGAATGCACATGTGAAGTCTCCCGGACAGGGACTGCGTTTAGGACTTTCCCGTCTGGCTCGAGTCAAACCCCTTCACCCTAATGCTGCTGCAAACTAAGTTAAAACAAGCTTGTTTTAAAGAAACAATGTCATCGAAAGGTTTCGGTAACTCATAGTGCATGGGGCATATCTTGGTTTTCATGGTTTGAGAAAAATGGTAAGAAGTCTGTTTTCAGAATGGATATTTTATACTGAAATGTGTCCAGAATTAAGACCTTTTATTCCTCACTTACAATATTATTTAGGGAAGAAATACCTTTTTTGTTTTGCTTGAAATATATGAATGTCTTTTTAATGGTGTGTTTTAGCTTTGTAAATATCCACTTTTTGATAAATAAAGATTGTGTAATATACTAAAATCAGTTTTACCAAATATTCTGCATCACATTTCATTGTTGCATAGTATGTGCATCACTGGGCTTTTTTAAAACTGTCTGTAAATCTCTCATTATGCTTTATTAGGATAAAACCTAGGTGCATCAGCTCAGATCGATGAGGCCTGCGATCAATCCATTCCAAAGAGAAATACAAAATCTGTATAAATTGATAGGAAACAAGATTTAATCCAATATTTGGTAATAATATAGCATAGCAAGAAATGTATAAACTCAAATTGGGAGCACCACAGAACCAAAAAATATCAGAAAAATTAAAAGGTTGTGAAACCCTAGTCTAATGCAATAACATTAACTAGCAATTTTGGGAAAAAGAAGATCCTGAACACAACATGAGATGTTTTTGTAATGTAATGAAATATGAACCTCCTTGCATTTGAGTATTGAAAGCATCTTATATTTGCTGTAAATTAATGTGTTGTAATCCCTCAGTTAATTGAATTGAAAGTGATGCCTCCATCTAGTGGTTAAAAAGAGCAATGCGTGGAGGAGAGGAGAACTAGAGAAGCTTTTCCTCACCACAGTTATATGGGGTGGACCTTTATGCTTCTTTTGAGCAATATGTATTGTGAAAGCATTGTGCAAGTAAAACTGAAAACCAGTTCATCAGCACTTCGTTCACAGAGTAACTGCAAACAAAAAAAATCTTATAGTTAAAAAATATCCTGTGTAACTTGTAGGTCTTGTTTGCATAACCAGAGTGTTCCCTCATTAATTAACTTGATGTGTAATACTGTGTGCCAAGTCTGTTTAATTAAGGTTTTGAGTACTACATGTTTTTGTAAAATACAAAATTTTTGTGAACAATATTTTGTGAATAAATACAGTGCACATTGTAATTTTGCACTGCCAAGTATATTTGACTTTTCATAGTTTAGTGAACTTCATTTGGGTCATTTACAAAAAAACTAAATAAATATATATATATATATATATGTATGTATGTATGTATGTATATGTATATATATTACATGCATTAATGACTGATATAACAAGTGCAATCTGTAATCATTAAATTAAAGCTAAATAACATTTCAAGTATCCAGTGTTTAACTCTACCAGGATTCAATGTCCTGGTTTTCTCCCTCCCCGTTTTCTTTTGATTAATGTAACCAACATCAGTGTCAAACACTCTGCAAACATTTGTTTCGCAAAAGCTTAAATCGAACAATGTAAACCAGTGCCAGCCTCACAGAGTAACTGACACCTGAAGACGGAAAACATCAAGAAAAGCATTCATGTGATCTTTGATGTTCCGATCATCATGAGAATAAGTTGTGTGAAGGGCTTGTTTCCAGTCTTGTCTGTCGCTGTGGTGTTTCTCTATATGAGCTATGTCAAGAGGGAAATCCAAACTCAAGAGAAGCAGCTCCACCAAGTCCAGCAGAACTTCTCATTACACAGCAAACTTCTTCTTGACAAGCTGGACAAACTAGAGGCTCATTTAATAGCCTTGGGTGAGTATTTAATGTTAAATAATGAGATCAGATGTGCTAAAACACTAGTCACATTTAAATCTAGACTTAAAACTGCATTTATTGAACGAGCACTGTGCAATGTACTATATTTTCACTTTTTTATGTAAAATCATTTTTTAGCTGTTTTAAATTCATTTTAAATAAGTATTTTTTTTAAATAATTTTAAAAAAGTTTTAAAATTGCTTGTTTTATTCTTGTTATTATTTTTCTTCATTATTATTTTACTTTCTTTTATGTAAACCACTTTGAGTTACCATTTTGTACGAAATGTGCTATATAAATAAACTTGCCTTGCCTTGCCTAAATCTTAAGTAATCAAATTTGATATATATATTTGACTCACCCTGACTTTTTTCTGAAACATAAAAGAAGATATTTAGAATTTTTCTTTGACATTTTTTGGGTCCATTCAATGGAAGCATATGTATTTAAAACTGTAAGGTTACCAACAGTCTTAAAATTAAAGGTTCTTTACTGGTTGCAAGAACAACCTTTAACATCCATGGAATATTGTCATTGCACAGAAGATTCTTTATAGTGGAAAAAGTTTCTTCAAAATGTCCTATATTATTATTAAAATTCCTGTAATAACAATTAAAATTAATTATAATAAAAACCTTTAAGTTAACTTTTAATAACTGTTCACTTTATGTTTCTTAATCTATAATGGTCTATGGCATTGCAGTCAAAACCTTCTGGAGCCATTTTTTAGTCTTCAGAACATTCTCTTTTGTGTTCCACAAAGGAAGTAAATAACTTGTTCTATCTGTGATATGAATAGTCACATGAAAACAGATGTTTTCAGTCAGTCATACAAATGTTGAATTTTTATTCATAGTCAGCCATTATTAATGTATAGAAAGCTGTAGGACTATGGAGATAAAGCAAGTTTTCATCTGGTCATGTGATCTCAATGTGTTTGCCAACTCTCTCCATGGAAATATGATTAATATTACTAGGCTAGTGATATGACTTGACAAGTGCAATCAAAAATATGAAAAATAAATAAATTACTGAGTGCACCTTTAGTTTAACATGTACATGCACAATATAATGCCCCTTAACAGAGTGTCTATACACTAAGTGCAAATAGGCCGCCTTGTTGGCAGAGGCTGTTTACGCTAACTTCATACACCAGCGTGTGATTCATCCAGGCAAATCACACAAGACTTCTTTGTAAAACAAGGTAAAACTTGTTTCGTGATGCAAAGAAAATTCTAATCACATCAGAAAAGCATTTATTTTCAATTTAAAAAGTTGATCATAAAATATTGTCTAGGGTTGGGGTAGGTGTAGGGAGGTTTTTATATTGTTCCAATAAGGTGGCATCCATTTAATAATTTTAATTAAATGTAAAATTTACACTCAATAAGTTATTGCATATTTTTTCATAATGTACTACAGTACATTATGAGGTGCAGATAATTGCCACTATTCCCAAGAAGAAGTATACATAGCAGAAAATCCTGCTATTTTTAACATAGAGCTTTTTGACCTTAGTAAATAGCATATAAAAAATTGCTGCTATTTGCACTTCATTTAAATAGGATCTATTACTAAGAAAATATGGTATTTTCACTTTATATAGTTTATATAGCATTTATCGCTATTTGCACTTAGTGCAAATATGGTGGGTTTGTATTAATGTAATCTGAAGCTATTTTTGTTGACAATGATAATTAAAATGAAATATTCTTGCAGAAGATAAAAACCTTAAATCAAGAAATGAGAAGAAACCAGAGAAGAAATCCCCAAAGAACTTGTTCCCAAACTCAAATCTCTTCAAGCAATGGACTGTTGAACTTTCTGAGGATGATCAGAGGAAGGCTGAGGATCTCTTTCAGAAATACGGCTATAATGCCTTCCTCAGTGACCAGTTGCCTCTGGACCGGGAGCTGCCGGACACTCGAGACCACAGGTGAGTTTCAGCGATTTATGGACACGCTCTGAAATTCAACATCCATCTTGATGCATTCATCTATTTCTGTAGATGCATTGGCCGTGAATACCCCCACAATCTGCCCACCCTCAGCGTGGTGCTGATTTATCTGGATGAGGCTCTGTCTGTCATTCAAAGAGCCATTTGCAGCATCATCAACAGAACTCCAGCCCACCTGCTCAAAGAGATCATACTGGTGGACGACCACAGCACGAATGGTTTGTTTCTCTCAAAAAAAAACCCATCCAACCTTCATCTCAGAGGCATATTGTTCACAAAATGAGTTATTAATTCTGGATGTATCTGTTCCACAGAAGATCTGAAAACACAGCTGCATGTTTATATGAGCTCCATCAATGAGAAGCACCCAGGCCTGGTGAAGATGGTGACCCATTCAGAGCAGAAAGGACTTTCCCAGGCCAGAATCTCAGGGTGGAAGGCTGCCACTGGGGATGTGGTTGCTATTTTGGATGCCCACATTGAGGTCCATGTCAAATGGTGTGAAACTGCTCGGCTGACTTAAGTATTAGTTGACTAGTTGATATTCTATTTCTTAAAACATAACACATGCAAAGCAGTTTGTTCATATTGTGAATTGGCTTTTATTTTTTCAAGTTTTAGACATTTTGTTTTGTGTTTTGATTTATTGGTTTAATGGTGTATGAAATATTTCTCAAGTACTCTCTCACTTTTAGGGCAGAGCCTCTGCTTGCACGTATCCAGGCTGACCGTACACTGGTCCTGAGCCCGGTGTTTGATAAAGTCAATTACCATGACTTGCAAGTGACAAAGTATGGAGCCTCTGCTCATGGTTTTGACTGGGCTCTCTGGTGTATGTACGTGGGATTCCCACAGAAGTGGTACAATCAAAATGATCCTTCACAGCCAGGAAAGTGAGTGTGTATTGTTGGTTTAACATTTTATAGTGTCTGTATTCCACCGAAAATTAGTGTTAAAGATCCTTCTGTTCTGTCTCTTCTCCAGGAGTCCCTCTGTGATGGGAATTCTTGTGGTTAATCGTCTGTTCTTTGGCGAGATTGGGACTCTGGATGGAGGGATGGAGGTGTACGGCGGAGAGAATGTCGAATTAGGAATACGGGTAATTCACAAATACGTTGATCACTCTCCTAAATGATACTATATTAAATTCAAATTATACTACTGGTATGTTAAATGTTTGTTCTGATTGACTGATGGACGTTCAGTTACATTTTTCAATAAATGCACAGCTTATAGGCCTAGTTCCCTGTCTGTTGACCGCATTACAGCTCATCACTTTGCTAAATTATTACATTTATTTTGAAGCAAAGGTCCTTACAGCCTTTTACAGCAAATGAATCAAAACCCTAAGACACTGACCAAGCAAACAAATATGACTAACAATAGGATAAAAACAGGTTCCATGTTTTTCGAACAAATTGACCTTTCCTTGACAATAATATATTTTCGATAAAATTGATTCAGAATGGAAAAACTGCATAATATTTTTTAGTAGCGGGGTGGTAATGTTGCTGTTTTTGAAGCAGTCAAACAGTTTTGCTATTAGTAAAGCCCGTGATTTCACCCATAGTTTCCTGAAAAGCATTTTTGAAGCTCAAAGTGGAGGCTGTCATCTTGGCAGCGCGTCAAAGCGTGCCACTCCCGGTTCATCGAAAAGATGGGGGCTGGTTGCGAAAGCCACACCCACCTAGCACGATGGCAGTGTCAGCAGCGGCAATCCACCTGTCACTCAAGTGGCCACGCCCTTAATTATGCAGAACTTTAAGGCTTAATCCATCAAGTATCCCACCGCTGCCAGGACAGCCTTTGGGGCAACTGTGGCTTAATGGTTAGAGACTAGGACTAGTTACCCAAAGGTTACTGGTTCGAGTCTCAGTGCTGACAGGATTTGTAGATGGGGGGGAAGTGAATGAACAGCACTCTCTTTCACCCTCAGTACCCGTGGCTGAAGTGTCCTTGAGCAAGGCACTGAACACCCAGTTGCAAGCAAGAGTCTGCGCAGTAGTGTGGTGAGGTGGAGCTGTGGTGTCAAACTCCCGCCCAAACTCAATCAACCATAACAACACACCCCATTTTTATAGCATCAGATCACTAGCTAAAATTAAACCAAAACAAACAATTTTACATATATCAGGCTGTTAATAACTACTTTAAATGACCAAAACCATATTTCGGAAAATTGTATTTGATGCATAATTTATTTTTTATTTTGACTCAAGGCCCATTCGTTTACATGAAGAGGGCGGGATTTATGACATGTACTGTCTGCAGCCAACCACCGGGGGGGTGATCAGAGAGGTCTCAACTTCAATTTTCAGGAAGTGTGGGGCACACCTGCTACAACTATTTAAGTCTATGAGTTGAACAGACAAGAGTGTTTTTTGAAGGACAAAGTCTTGACAGATGTGTTGAAATAAAACAACTAAACAATGTCTTCTTTAGGTGTTGTAACCGTGGTATAAGTGGAGTAATTTACTATTTGTTTACAAAAAAATAAAGAACATCTTCGGTATAACAGACTTTGGCCTCTTGGTCACATTATTTAGTTGTGCATTGCTTTTCAATAATTTTAATGGCAGTCATCAGCTGTTACCTATATGGTATATTTAAATGGTAGCTGTTTACTGCACAGTGTTGACTTTTTTCCATGTGTTTTGGTTCAGGTGTGGCTGTGTGGAGGAAGTATAGAGATTGTGCCCTGCTCTAAAATCGCTCACATCGAGAGGGCACACAAACCCTACATGCCTGATCTTAGCAGTGTGATGAAGAGAAATGCCCTCAGAGTGGCAGAAGTTTGGATGGATGAATACAAAATAAATGTGAACATCGCCTGGGGTCTTCCCATACAGGTAGATTTAACTAAAAGATTCAAAAAGTGAAATGACTAAAGGGTTTGAGGCTTGAAATTCTCTAGGTTTATGATCTGCAAATGATCATGTGTATCTGTTCTCTCCTGTTCCCACAGAACCATGGGATAGACATTGGTGATGTATCGGAGAGAAAGAAACTTAGAGAAAAGCTAAATTGCAAACCATTTAAATGGTACCTGGAAAATGTCTATCCTGAGTTAAATCCCTTAATTTTTTTAGGTTATGGAGCGGTGAGTGACAAACAGTGCACTATTAAACAAGATAGTCTTGAGTGATCAGTTTTACAGGAAAAAGTATGAAGGATTTGACCTTTAATATGATGTCCTCTCTATCAAAACAGCTGATTAATGATCTGCAAACACGTTTATGTTTGGATAAGGGGACCCTTGAGGAGAACACTCCCATTTTATATCCATGTCATTTCATGGGATCACAGGTAATCAATTCTCCTCTCTTCTCTTCTCTTCTCTTCTCTTCTCTTCTCTTCTCTTCTCTTCTCTTCTCTTCTCTTCTCTTCTCTTCTCTTCTCTTCTCTTCTGTATTAAAACTGTATTTTTGGGGAATATTTGACACACTTCACTATCTCATCACACAGGTATTTTACTATACAGCAAGTGGTGAGATATTTGCGCATCCCCTTCAGGCCCTTAAAAGCTACAAGAACCGCTGTCTAATTGATCCCGGTTCAGGCAGGTTTCCAAAACTGTCCTGGTGTTCAGACACTGAAAAACCAAAACACATGTACTGGGACTTCACACAGGTGAACAAATCATTTCACCCCAAACATTGATGGGGTGCTGTGGTATATATATAAAAAAAAAAAAAAATCATTTTCTTGTTTGTTTTCAGGGACAGGCCATACAGAACAGAGAAACCAAACGCTGTCTGGAGATCAGCGCTGAGCAGAAAGGAAAGTATAAAAATAACATTTTCCTTCAAGAGTGCAGAAACCAACACTGGAAGATACAGAATGTAATTCAGGAGTTCTGAAATGCAAGATATAATCAGTCTATATAAACATATTTGAGATGCTTTTGGTCAATGGGATCACAAGAAGGCAATGGTGTTTTAATCTGTCTCTCTTGACCACTTATGCTTTCTTTGAGGGGAGGTCTATGGGTGGGGCTTTTTTCTGCCCTTTTAATCTAACATTGTGAAATAAACTCATGCAATTTATATATGAACGCAAAAGCAAAGTGACTATGGAAGATAAGAAAAGCAGCTGCTTTCATTTCTGATTTCATTATTGCTACGAGATCATTGTGCTATGTGATTTATAAAATTTTTTTTTACCTTCAACCCAAACATACGATTTTATACGGTGAGATTAAATACTGTCTGGCTTGCACGCTTCAACAACACATCCCATAATGTTTAAGAATTGGCTCAGTAGGCAGGGAGGAAGTGATCTTTAGTGGCAGTTCGAATGCTTTCAGCCACATGAGAGTCTACACTATGAATGCATTTTCAACTACCACTGAAAGTGGTCGAAAGTGGATGAGCTCAAAACGTTTTGGACCCCGTTTACACTTTTATTTAGTGTTGTCCACTTCTGATCAGATTGCCAAAAATGCAGGTGTAAACTGGGCCGCTGTGATGGATCTTAATGTCACTGTAAGTCACTGCTGAATCAGGACATTGAGGACCCAGTTACAGGTTGCATTTTTGAGACAGGTAGGCACTACTGGGGTACTTCAAGTAAATATGTGACATCTAACAGGTTCAGCTTAAACTGTTTGGGAAGCCCTGATAATTTAAGAGCTGCTAAGACTCGAGCATCCCCTGGGCTTCACATAGGACATACAGTTGAGAAACTATATAGATTAATGGAAATGTATGTTTTTTGAAATCATTGTATCTTACTTGAAAAAAAAAAGTCATAGTAGTTTGCCCTATTCCTAATAGCCCACTGTGGGGCATGTTGTCACAGAATGTCAATGTACATTAAAGAAATAGTTCATCCACAAAAAGGTTCTTTCATCATTTACGATCTTCATTGAAACCTTTCCATGTAAACCAGTGACTAAGCATCAGTGATGCTACACTTTTACACAATTACAACAAGCATGACAGGACTAATGACAGAACAACTGCAAATAACGGAAGATCATTTCATCAGACCATGACTAAAAAAAATAAAAACTCTCTGCGATGATAGCCGTATTCGAGTCATCAAATCATGAGAATAAGTTGTGTGAAGAGTTTGTTTCCAGCCTTGTCTGTTGCTGTGGTGTTTCTCTATATGAGTTTAATGAGGAGGGAAATCCAAACTCAAGAGAAGCAGCTCCGCCAAGTCCAGCAGAACTTCTCATTACACAGCGCACTTCTGCTCAACAAGATGAACAAACTGGACGCTCATTTACATGCAATGGGTGAGTTTCTAATATGTTTTGCTTCGGTGTTGTTTTATATCTTGAGTAATTGATGAACACAAATTCTTGCAGAAGAGAGAATCCCAAAAGTGAGACATGAGAAGCCAGCAAAGAAATTGTTCCCAGACTCAGATCTTTTCAAGCAATGGACTGTTGAACTTTCTGAGGATGATCAGAGGAAGGCTGAGGATCTCTTTCAGAAATACGGCTATAATGCCTTCCTCAGTGACCAGTTGCCTCTGGACCGGGAGCTGCCGGACACTCGAGACCACAGGTGAGTTTCAGCGATTTATGGACACGTTCTGAAATTCAACATCCATCTTGATGCATTCATCTATTTCTGTAGATGCATTGGTCGTGAATACCCCCACAATCTGCCCACCCTCAGCGTGGTGCTGATTTATCTGGATGAGGCTCTGTCTGTCATTCAAAGAGCAATTTGCAGCATCATCAACAGAACTCCAGCCCACCTGCTCAAAGAGATCATACTGGTGGACGACCACAGCACGAATGGTTTGTTTCTCTCAAAAAAAAAAACCCCATCCAAATCTCATCTCAGAGGCATATTGTTCACAAAATGAGTTATTAATTCTGGATGTATCTGTTCCACAGAAGATCTGAAAAAAACAGCTGCATGTTTATATGAGCTCCATCAATGAGAAGCACCCAGGCCTGGTGAAGATGGTGACCCATTCAGAGCAGAAAGGACTTTCCCAGGCCAGAATCTCAGGGTGGAAGGCTGCCACTGGGGATGTGGTTGCTATTTTGGATGCCCACATTGAGGTCCATGTCAAATGGTGTGAAACTGCTCGGCTGAATTAAGTATTAGTTGACTAGTTGATATTCTCTTTCTTAAAACATAACACATGCAAAGCAGGGTTGTTTTAGGGTTATCTATAAACTTGTTAATTGGCTTTTATTTAAGAAATGTTCAGGTTTTTTATTTTATTTTTAAGTTTCAGAAATTTTGTGTTGTGTATTGTCAGTTTTTTTAGTATTTGCATTAATTTTAATAGGCTACTTCAAGTAATGACTTAACTGTCTGTCAGTAAACTAAGTATTTGCTCAAATAGCCGAAAATCATGCTCTTTCTTTTTATTTGATTATATATATATTTTTTTACTTATCAAAATTAAGTTTGGTGTGATGGTGTATGAAATATTTTTCATGTACTCTCTCACTTTTAGGGCGGAGCCTCTGCTTGCACTTATCCAGGCTGACCGTACGCTGGTCCTGAGCCCGGTGTTTGATAAAGTCAATTACTATGACTTGGAAGTGACAGAATATTTAACCTATGCTCATGGTTTTGACTGGGCTCTCTGGTGTATGTACGTGGAATTCTCACAGAAGTGGCACAATCAAAATGACCCTTCACAGCCAGGAAAGTGCGTATAAGATATAACTGAATTAATATGTTCTCAATTTTCTTAATCAGATTTTCGTAACAGATCCGTTGTCTTCCTGTTCTCCAGGAGTCCCTCTGTGATGGGAATTCTTGTGGTTGATCGTCTGTTCTTTGGTGAGATTGGGACTCTGGATGGAGGGATGGAGGTGTACGGCGGAGAGAACGTTGAATTAGGAATACGGGTAATTCACATGCACATCAAATCGATTGAGCATTCTCTTAAATTATTAAATTATATTATACACTGTAAAAAATAAGTGTAATTTTAACTGTAAAATTTTGTAAAAACGCTACGGAAAAAAACTGATAATAGGTTAACAGTAAGTTCCCATGCTATATACAGGGAAAAACTGTAAAAGATCTAACAAAGCATTTAATGTAAATTTACAGTAAAATTCTGTTAATTATACAGCTTTTAGAAGTAAAAAAAGAACAAATCAATGTATAATTTACAGTCTAAAACTGTAAACTGATATTCCCAGAATTCCCTGCGTGACACTCCACGTTTGAAAGTATTTTGTTTAAATAATCATGTTTTTAAATAGTTCTTGTTATCAGTTATGTACATTTGAGCTTTATGTTACATCTTCTGTTGCTTAATGAAAGTTTTTTGCATTATTTAAGTATCACGTGTGTTACCATGATGGTGTTTTGTGTTTCCATAAATGTGCACCTTCTATATGTTAATATATACTTCTGCTTGTGGTGAAGCTACTTGTGATGAGCTTTGATACTTCATGTGGCTTTCTCTTATACAGTACCATCTTTATTATTATGGTGGTTGTCAGTATTTTCAAGGTACAAAACAGATTTAATTTTGTGTGTTGTTGAATTTACTGGTTTATATTCACATTTTCTTGTTTGTAAATTACAGCTTTATATTGTAAAATTAACAGTTTTTGACGTAAATGTGTTTACAGTTTTCTGTATTTTTACAAAATTATTCTGGCAACCACAGCTGCCAAAAAGTTTTTGTAAAAACAACAAGAAATTTTTTACAGTGTACTTTATATATTATACTGTATGTACATAGTATGCATAGTGCACACTGTTTGAGTTTTTCTTCCATGTGTTTTGGTTCAGGTGTGGCTGTGTGGAGGAAGTATAGAGATTGTGCCCTGCTCTAAAATCGCTCACATCGAGAGGTCACACAAACCCTACATATCTGATCTTAGCAGTGTGATGAAGAGAAATGCCCTCAGAGTGGCAGAAGTTTGGATGGATGAATACAAAATAAATGTGAACATTGCCTGGGGTCTTCCCATACAGGTAGATTTAATTAAAGGGATAGTTCACCAAAAAAGAAGATTTGATGTCTATCTGCCTACACCCAGGGCATGCAGGATGTAGGTGATTTTATTTCTTCAGTAAACACAAACTGAGATTTTTAAGTGAAACCGTTGCAGTCTGTCAATCTTATAATGTAAGTGGACAGGAATCATGGCTAAAACACACACACACACAAAAAAAAACTATACACAAACAAAACCAAATGAAACCCTGCGGCTCGTGATGATTCATTGATGTGTAAAGACACAAAACGATTGGTCTGTGCAACAAACTGAAAAGCATTTATATCGTTTTTTATCTCTGATTCGTGATCCCAATCCACTTACATTATAAGACTATTATATAACATTATATGACAGTTTCAGTTAAAAATTTCAGTTTGTGTTCTACTGAAGAAACAAAGTCACCTACATCTTTGATGTCATGGGGGTAAGCAGATAAACATAAAATTTTAATTTTTGGGTGAACTATCCCTTTAAAAGATTTAACCCCTCAAATTCTGGATTTTTAAGGCCATTTCTAAAGCTTTGTTTCCACCTAGCGGTACAGTTCAGTACAAAAGCCTATAGTACAGTATGCTATTATTTCCATTTACATTTCCATTGTCAGAAGTTGTGTATGGTACAAAAATAGCGAACTGGTCTGTACCACTTTTTTGGGACCCTTCCATTGTACCGTGCACAGTAGTCCAGTATCTGAAAGGTTGAAGCTAGACTTACTGGAGAACGTTGATTGGTTGACAGAGAATCATCACTAGCGCGTGCTACAAGGGGAATGACAACACATGGTGAATGAAGCATCTCCTTCACTTGCTCCGCCATCCTGCTCATTCATATTGGGTTTGTTTACATCAGAGTGTGCAAACACAAAAACACACAGACAATGTCATGCTTTCGTCTTCGCAAGAGATTGTCATTCATCACTACTTTCCAGCATACACCACGTATATAGAGTAAGGGTGCTGTTAGTGGTGGAAACGCGAGCCATATCAGGGTGCCCCATCCCGAATCATACTCTACTATTCTATACTGTACTGTACCGCAACGCTCGGTTTGAAACGAGGCTTCACATTACCAAGGTGTTCATTCTACCCCACAGAACCATGGGATAGACATTGGCGATGTATCTGAAAGAAGGAAACTGAGAGAAAGGCTGAAATGCAAACCATTTAAATGGTACCTGGAAAATGTCTATCCTGAGTTAAATCCCTTAATTTTTTTAGGTTATGGAGCGGTGAGTGACAAACAGTGCACTATTAAACAAGATAATCTTGAGTGATCAGTTTTACAGGAAAAAGTATGAAGGATTTGACCTTTAATATGATGTCCTCTCTATCAAAACAGCTGATTAATGATCTGCAAACACGTTTATGTTTGGATAAGGGAACCCTTGAGGAGAACACTCCCATTTTATATCCATGTCATTTCATGGAATCACAGGTAATCAATTCTCCTCCCTTCTCTTCTCTTCTGTATTAAAACTGTATTTTTGGGGAATATTTGACACACTTCACTATCTCATCACACAGGTATTTTACTATACAGCAAGTGGTGAGATATTTGCGCATCCGCCTCAGTCCCTTAAAAACAAAATGAACCGCTGTCTAATTGATTCCGGTTCAGGCAGGTTTCCAAAACTGTCCTGGTGTTCAGACACTGAAAAACCAAAACACATGTACTGGGACTTCACACAGGTGAACAAATCATTTCACCCCAAACATTGATAGGGTGCTGTGGTATAAAAAAATCTTTTCTTGTTTGTTTTCAGGGACAGGCCATACAGAACAGAGAAACCAAACGTTGTCTGGAGATCAGCGCTGAGCAGAAAGGAAAGTATGAAAAGAACATTTTCCTTCAAGAGTGCAGAAACCAACACTGGAAGATACAGAATGTAATGCAGGACTTCTGAAATGCAAGATATAATCAGTGTATATAAAAGCAGCTAAAGTAAAAAATGTGAATGCAGCTATTAGCTGAAAGAGATGGTGTTGTAAAAGTTTTTTTTTTTACTCACCTACCCTATTCCTATTAGCAAGTTATAGGACATGTTGTCACATAATGCCAGTGTTTATTAAACCAATAATGCATCCAATAATTACAATTCTCTCATCATTTACTGAGCAGAAAGTCCAGACTGTTGTTTTTCATAAAACAAAATTAAATCCATATTATATAGCACTGCTGGAGCATTTCAAATCTGTGTGGAGTCTTAAATCTGCGGCGATCTCAACCGACTGACAGATGCCAGCTTAAAAATGACGCTCAGGACAGTTGATGGGTGAAAGCTTATCATTTGCACGTGTTTTTAAGCCTTGACAAAACATTCAAAATAGTTTAAAGCATTCAAACACAAGACGCAGAAAAACTTTTGCTCTTATAACAATAAATACATAAAACTTATGTCAAAATATCGTCTTGGAGAGTATTCTCGAAAAAAACTGTTTGTTATGTCTTAAGTGAAAGTAAACAGTGGAGAAAGAAATCGGATGAGCATCATTTTAATGGATGCATTGTCTCTTAAAGTGACCGCGCCTAATTTACTAGCTGCAGTAATCCGAGAAGATGAAAGAAAGAAAATCACTCTCTGCTCTTGACTAAATTACTTCGTAGTTTTAACAAGAATCCACAGTCAAACCAAAAATTATTCAGACACCAGATATATTTTTTTATATTTGGGTCCAGGACACTATAGTTCATTTATGTGAGTATAGAAAAACAAAGTAAACTGTGACATATTATACCCAAAGATTCTTCATACAGTAGACTACCAGTAAAATTGATCAAAAAAAAAAAAAAAAGATTTTGGGACCAAACAATTATTCAGACACTTTGACCTGACTATATGTTTTGCTTAAGTGTTATTTCTTTAATTGCTAATACAATATATTATAATAACAGTTTTGGTCGATTGTAATCCATTACCTTTCTATCAAAGTTATCTGACATTATCAAGATGAATTTGTTCTGACACAGTTTAACTCTGAGTTCTTGTCATTTTAGTACCATTTTCTAAACTAAAGCAAATAAACTGTGATAATTTGAGAAATGTTGAAGGTGTCTGAATAAATTTTTGTTTGACTGTATACTTTTATTTTTTTTTTACATTGAAGAGTATGCAGTTCTATTTTACCTATATTATTTATTTTGTGTACCTGGACACCTACAAAACGTAAACATTGTGTAAATAGCACAAATAAATAAATAGAGTGAACATAAAAATTAAATAATTTCAAACAGGGCCCACTGGTAAAACCTGCACCGGGGCCCTGCAAACCCCAGCCATAGCTGAGGATCTCTTTCAGAAATACGGCTATTATGCCTTCCTCAGTGACCAGTTGCCTCTGGACCGGGAGCTGCCGGACACTCGAGACCACAGGTGAGTTTCAGCGATTTATGGACACGCTCTGAAATTCAACATCCATCTTAATGCATTCATCTATTTCTGTAGATGCATTGGCCGTGAATACCCCCACAATCTGCCCACCCTCAGCGTGGTGCTGATTTATCTGGATAAAGATAGAAAAAGTGACTCAATGTTAAATTCTTCTTGTTTCTCATTGGCAATCATGCTGTTCATCTGATGTTGCTAAGTTCTATTAAGAGTGTAACTGGGGTATGCAGTATATTCATTATGAGTAACAGATCAGTCTTTTGTCTGTTTTACAGGAGTCCCAAAATTCCTGTGGTTGATTGTCTGTTCTTTTGTGAGATTGGGACGGGTAAACCACACTCAAATGCAAACATGTTGATCATCCTCCTACATAGTATACTATATTTACATAGTGGCCATGGTAAACTGTGTTGAGTTTCCATGTGTTTTGGTTCAGGTGTGGCTGTGTGGAGGAAGTATAGAGATTGTGCCCTGCTCTAAAATCGCTCACATCGAGAGGCCACACAAACCCTACATGCCTGATCTTAGCAGTGTGATGAAGAGAAATGCCCTCAGAGTGGCAGAAGTTTGGATGGATCAGTAAGAAAATGTTTCACATAGCCTGGCATATTCCAGTAGAGGTATCATGAAAGAAATCCACTTTTATCATCTGTTGGACACATAACCAAGAGAGTGCTATTTCTTCTGTTGACATCAATTTAATGCTTTGACAGGCTGACTTAATGTTTGTCTACCAAACATTTGTGATGTGGATAGGGATATAATTTGAACTTTGTCAGCGTTTTGCTTGAATAGCTGTTTGCTTATCATTTAACCAGTCAAACCAGTGATGTATTGGAGAGAAAGAGAATGAGAGAGAGAGAGAGAGGCTGAAATGCAAACCCTTCTAATGGTATCTTGAAAATGTAGACTCTGAAGATCAGAAAATAATTGTTGTGTAATTGATCCCAGCTCAGGCAGATTTCCAGATTTCCATGCTAAAAGTTTAAAGCAGCACAAAAAGCCTAGATAAATCATGACCTAGAAAGTACTTTTAATGCCAAAATAAAAATATCCCTGCATGCAAAACATTGCATGTTCAGATACATTTTAGGATATTCCTGGTGTTTTGTCTTGTTTTCAGGGACACGCTTTACAGAACAGAGAGACTAAACACTGTCAGGAGATCAGTGCTGACCAGAAAGGAAAATATGAGGTTTTAATTTAGGAATCGGACAAAGATCTGTACCTGTTGATAAAGGGGAAAAGTGCAACCATAAATTATTCTTCTACATAACTAAAATGACTTTTCAAATGAAAATATGTGAATAAATAAATCTTGTTTCAAGTAACTAGTAAAATAATGCATTGCTTTTCACGAGTTCACACTTACATACAATTGGGAGGGTAAGATTTAATGCGTATTTGGCGTGCTGTCCGGAGGGAGGGCTCTGAGCTCGGAGTTCGGCCCGAACCCAGAGTACTCCCCCCTACCCTATGTAAGTGGTTTAGGATTAGAAGTGTGGAGAAGGGGTGGTGGGGGGATGCTGCGAGACTGTCAAATGAATTGAGGTGAGACTGCTGTATATATACACCTCTTACCATTGATTGCTGAGTGCTCTCCACCTGTGTTAATTATCTGCTCGTGCTTCTCCCGAACTTTGTTAATAAAACATCATTTAAATGCACAAGAAAATATATTTTTCAAATAAGTAACACCAGTTACTTAGTTTTCCCATTTATTCACTGACACCTCTCCTGTCCCCATGTTGAGAAAGATTTGGAGTGAGGTGCAAAGGTATTTCCTTCAGACTGAGGCTTTTTCATTTCACTTTGGTGTGAAAGTGCCTTTACAATTGCTTAAAATATAACTTTGGAGCATTTCCAGCCCAGGTGACAAAAAGTATACAAAAGTAATGCAATGCATTACTTTAAATAACAGTAACACTTTTTATGGAGTAAAGCAATTTGTAAAGCAATATTGTAATGCGTTACTTTTAAAAGTAACTTTTACTTTTACGAGTGCCTCTCGTATAGCACAGCACTGAGAGGCTGAGCACAGACTCACTGATCAGAGCGAGAGCGTCGCGAAATGTCACAAAAGGAGTGTGTTTTTGGTTGCCAGGGCAAGACAACCCTGCACAGATTACCAAAAGAGAAACAGCATTAAGGGACCAGTGGATGGAGTTTATTTTTACAGTTGTACAAGTTGTGCAAGTGTTTTTGTTTGTTCCCTGCATTTCGAAGATGCTTGTTTTACAAACAAGGCCCAGTTTGACGCAGGATTTGCACATCGTTTATTTCTTAAGGATAATGCGGTTCCCACGAAAAAGGGTCACGATCGTGTGTTGGAACCGCAGGCGGTGAGTAAAACTGCTTCAAATATCTCTGTGTTGTTAACTTAGCTATCAGCGCGTAAGCACATCAAGTAAACAACATGCGATGTTGTCATCAAACTGCACTTTCCACATGTACAGCTTAAAAAAAAACAAAAAAACAAAAAAGACGACATAAAGTGGAACTTAGTCATTTTCCAAAACCGCTAAGCAAATATATACAGTTTCAGTACATACCACATAGAGAGTGATTGCTGATTCTGCTCTTGTTCAATTTCAGCCTCTGGATCTGATTCTGGATCATAAATATACGCTGAATCTGACTGTAAGCCATGGTTTGTTTTGGATGTGTTTTTCCTCACAGTAATGTCACAGCTGCCACACGCTCTCAACGCAAAAGCTTACTGGCGCTCGTGATTATTTAGCTCCGGCCACACGTCACGCCCCTAGCCGGTCGTGTTTTTCCGGGAAAAATCGGTACAGACTATCTTTCTCTTATGAATATTATAAAACTAAAGACTTTTTGGAGTTATGAAGGATGCAGTACTACTCTATAGGTACTCAAGATTAACAGGATATTGAGTGAAAACGAGCATTTCACCCCCCCCTTTAAATAACAGATCATCTAACACTCCTGTTCACATCTGAACCATCCACATCTAAAAACAAACATCCACAGCACACCTGTTCAAATCTGTTATTGTACAACTAACTTTAACTGTTAAACAACTTAGAGATGGACGCTTTGAAACACTACTTCATTTGTTTTTTGAACCAGTGGTTCAAACTGGCAAATTCACACAATTTCAGTAAATGAGGCTATGTTCTCATGAACTAATGTCTATTATGACATACTTCTAGAAATCTGCATTTGCATAATGAAAAGGAAGAGTAGTGTTTCACTGGCACATTTAAACAAGCAATCAATAAAACAAAACAAATACTGTATTATAGAATATATTATGCAGACTTAATTTTGAATGGTATTTGATTAGGATGACAATCAGTTTTCTTTTTATAAATGGATTAAAATGTCCAGGTTTTCTGTGTTGATGTGCTCTCTACAGTCTTTATTCATTATGCACAAATATTTGCATTGCTTTGACCGTTTTCTGTAGGTCTCACACCCCAAGACTGTACAGTGCCTGCACGCTATTGTTCAAACTACTATTCAGTCATTACTTTCAGCAAGTATGAAAACAATAGGAAAACAAACAGTGCATTCAAAATCCCGTACTGACTGAGTAGGTACTACATTTGAATTAGAATTTAATTCACGACTGCTAAAGTAAATTCTAGTATGAATATCTCCCATGGCCTCATGGGATAGTAAAGTGTCCATCAAATGCGCACTTCAAAATCGAATTATGCGATTCGGGGCACAATAGGCAATTTAGAAATCCTGTCCAAGACATGTCTGGGAAAAGAGGACGTATGGTCACTTTATTTGAAGTTTTTTTTTATTTTTTATTTGGGTTACACTTTTGATTAAATATTTGCAATTGGTTTGTTAAAGGTGTTTTTATGTATGTTTTTGGTGAATTGCATTTACACCATTTTGACCAGCGACTGGTGTTTTAAGAGCTTCACTGTAATTTTGCAAAGCAATTGGTTCAATTTATTCCAAACTTCAAAAAGCTTTGTTTCTACCAAATATAGTGAAGTGAGCTAAAACTAATACTAAATGTGGTAATTTAAATTTAACCCTTTATTTATTTTTTATTTTTTTTTAAATTCTGATAAAGTCAAATTTGACTCTTTAGTGAGCATCATGGTGCCATGTCACCTTTTCGAACCGACTCATCCTGGTTCAGTTATTTTGGCTTTGTTATTGCCGTGGCTTGCTTACACAGTGCAGACAGTAACATATTTAGTATTTAATATTGCATTCTGCCGACATGGCCATCAACTGTAACTTAAGTCAAAGATGAGATTACCAGGTCGAACCCAGCAACAACGTCTGGATATTTTCTCTGCATTTCAATGGCCTCTTGTACCGCTTGAGACACACTAAGAGACCTTCGTAAAAATGCATTCAGATCAGATTTATGTGATTGATGATTAATATTCTTAGTATGTTAAATTATGTCAGAAATCCTAGACCATATTTCATCTTTTTGAATTCAAATGACAGAGATAAAAGTTTGTATTCTGCAGTAATTAATAACACGTGTCTTTGTTTTTGTAATCTTGAGCTGATGTTTCAAGCATTATTATCCATAATCTCAAAATCAGAAGTTTCAACCCTGTTAAAGTGGTGTTAAAATTGAAAAAAATCTTATTTGGATAGTAGAAATGTTATTTATTTTTCTTGAAACAGTAACCATTAAAGTGACTTTATTAAATAAACTAACATGGCTTAGACCTAAGCTCTTTAAAAGGAATGGGAAAAAAATACTAAAGCTGACTGTTGTGACCCTTGGTAACATAAAGGAAAGTTATTTACATTAAAAAATATATTATTGTTGTTGATGTTTTGTAAAGATTAAGGTAAATCAAGTATGCATTTGGCTTAGTGTATTCACAGGACAAGAGAGACCATTTATTGATTGATTGATTTAATGTAGTTTAACCTGTGGACAGAGAAGATTAAATAAGATCCTGTGAAATCTGGATGATTTGCTCTGAACTGCTCACATGGGTAGTGCCATCAAGTTCAAACGTCTAACATATTTATAAAATATACACATTTTATTTCCTAGTGCACATATACATTGAAATATGGTGCACAAACCTTGGACTGTCTGGCCTCAGCTCCAGGTACATGATCTTGTCTTTGTAAAGCTCCTTCAGACCCTGCCTGATGTAGTCCTTAAAGACAGCCCAGATATATACAAATGCTTGTCAAAAGCATAATGCTGTGAAATGCATGAAAAAGGGTGAATCAGTGCCCCAAAACAAGTAAGAAACAAGTAACAGATTTCATTCATCATATACATTTGAGGTAATTTTTGCAATGCTTTATATAAAAGAGCCACTAAAGCCATACCTAAATATATACATGATGCTTTTTAATTAACTAAAATGCAGAAAGCATTTGAAAGGATCTATTGTAAGATCACTTGGCACAGAAATTTAATCAATTTTTATAATATCCAAATTGATAATCATAAAACAAAAAAAGATCCTTCAGCAACATGTTTTGTTTTCTATTTCCTTGTTATTTTAATATGGTAGCTTAAACCCCAGCTTTTGCATAATCTTACATTCCTAAAAATGTTATCTGGAGAACTTCGGTGGTAGGAAAACAGCAAACCTTGCAAACATGATTGATTTTTAATAATAAAGAATTCCATTCACATGCTAAAAGTGACCTTACCTGCAAGTTTATTATGCTCATTACTCTCTTTTTGTTCCCTTCTCTTCGTCTTACATCCAGAGAGCATGTATTTCCACTGCTGTCTGGCTGTACATCTAGTGCTATGAAGTTCCTCATTCTGCAGGACCAGCACATGTTGAGAATGTGATGACAATAGAGCATGTGACATGCTGTGAAATCTCAAGTGACCCAAGAGTAAGAGCCTCCTGCAAACACTTCTTATGACATTCTCCAAATTACATAGTAAGAAGACAATGGGAGAAGATATTTGTTTGATATTTTTTTTCATTATATATAATTTTCACATCAATATAATCTTTGCAGCAATAACAGACACGATTGCTTGTGATATACAGGTCATGCTCTGCACCACAGGAAAGCAAATAAAAATTCAACGGAAACAATTAAACACTTAGTAATTTTCAAGTCTGTGCCACCATTTAGATTTTCTGGGGGATGTTCAAGATGGGTCTGTCTTCCCCTCCACAGCTACAAAATGGGTGAGTTCGCAAACAACCATGAAATTTCTACATCAGTTTAAGACTGAGCTCACTCCGGCGTTTCTGTAAACCGTGTTATATTACAGCTGCATTCAGAATCAAACACATGAGATGTTATGGACCAAATGGAACACTATTTTGATCCTTTTTAACAGCAATAGTGAATCACCACATACAGAACACACACACATACACATGATATTTTCTTAAATACAGACAGACACAGGAATGGAGTTTTTAACACCAGAATAGGAATAAAAGTACAACATCAAACAGTGGCGTTCTGCCGTGGTTTGGAGCGAGTGAGGATCAGTCCATGAACTTGCGGTTCTGGTTTGCACCAAACAGGGCGACTCGGATTTCCGGCATCATCTGAAAAGAATCACAAACCATAAATATATCGTACAATTCACACAGCGTCTCTTAATCGTAACCTTCTGGGCCCAATTTCTGTACCTGCTGTGCCAGGAGGTCCAGTCTGCTCTCCAGAGTGTTGGACACTTTGATCTTTCCATCAGCATTATACAGCTCGATACCACCAGAGCTACACAAAAAAACACACAGACTTTCCTTTCATATATTCAAACATTACAATTAAATAAAAAAATATATTCAGGCTAATTTTGTAAATCAGTTACTGAAACGGCAGATGCTTACATTTCTGGAGAGAGGAAGTTATCCTGGTTGATACGCACTTCAAGATTGTCCTTCACTGCTGCCTTGTAGATGGGAATGTTTTTCTGCACAGAAGCCTAATAAAACACATTTGTTATTTTAATACAAGTTAAAATGTTTGTGTGTGTGTATAACTATATAAAAGTTAAAGTTAAAGCATATTTAAATTAGTTTCACTGAGATACTATTACAGTGTATTACATTTAGCATTTTACTCTAAGAGTTAGTAATTTTGCTGTGTTTTTTACATTCTTTGATGTGTCTTTATTTATTATATTTAAGTGTCACTTATAGTTATTTTAGCACATCAAGTTACAATTTTTTTTTTGATAACTACCTAAAATAAAATACATAGTTTACATTAAATAATACTTCATATAAGTTTAGATTGCTGAAGCCAGTGTTTTTGTTTCATTAATATGCTATATTTTATTCACATTTTAATTTCAAAGTTTTACTAATTTTCTATGCTTTTAGTTTTTCACTTTTTTATTTATTTATTATTTTTTTATTTATTTAACATTTTGTTATTTGAATACATCAAGCTAAACTAAATGAAAAGTAGTAATGTCTTAGCAACGAGCTGAATTTTTAGCTTTATTTCAGTTAACATTTATTTATTTTTAATAGGTTTTAATTTAAGGTTTAGTGGACTACAGACCTGCACTATGCCCACGTCCTGTTTGCGGCAACGGATGGTCACTTTGGGTTCCAGGAGCTGATAAAAACCCTGAAACATGAGAATACCAGAGCGTGTGCTGGTTAAGACTCGCATACAGTCTTTGACGAACATGGTTTGCTATACTGTTAAATCATACAGTCATTCACCTGCAGGACCAGTCCGTCCATCAAAACAGCGTATCTGGATGGATCTCTGGCAACATTCGCTAGTCGCTGACGTGCGTCGTTTAACAAATCCTTTAAAAAAAAAAAAAAAACGCAGCGTAAACAGACAGCATAAACCCAATATTTATTATAAAGCTAGATGTGCTAAAAAAAAAGTATGCAAACTAACCGAAATCATGTCATCGCGGGCCTTCAGGACCTTCAGTCTGGCCTGGTTCATCAGGTTGGACATTTGACTGCGGACATGAAGCAAACATTTAAAATATCTGAACATTCAGAAATAACTAAATGATCTGAAACTTTTTACTGCATGAAATAACTGTTTGAGTACCGGTGGCACATTTTGAGGAAACTGGAAGTTTCCACAGTAATGATTTATGCGTCTGACTGTTTCAGGCAGAGGAAGTCACACTCACATTTTCTTCTGTTGTTCGATCTGTTTCTCCTTCTTCTCATAATACTCCATGATCTTCAGACGCTGAGTCTGGACCAGCCGGCCTTTCTCAATGTTGAACTCCTCCTCTGCCTGCAGGAGAGACACTTATCATCATATCAGCTCTTATCAATGGCCAGTCTCACAATTTCACACCATTTCCACCGTCACAACCTCTTAAAGATACTCTTTAGAGGAATCATTTAAAGCTAGAATACTAAATAATAATATTAATAAAAAAAATCAATACCTTAGCATCAATCTCCTCTGCTTTTTCATTGGCCTCCTGCTCAATGAAAGCCATCATGTGCTTGATCTGGAAAGATATGGGAATCAAAAGAACAATAATTCAATATCTATCGGCGGGTAAAGCTTTAAAGGAAGGAACATGAAAAGCAGAAGTCTAACAGGATAACAATGCTTAAAAACCACTTAAATCTGTTCTAAGTTACAGTAGCAATGAGTTGCCTTGTTGTGGCTCCATCACAATTATGTGGAATGTGTATGTGTGTGTGTGTGTGTGTGTTTAGTATGTTATTATTATACAGAACCTCCATCACCTGCATTCTAAAATTGGTCTTTTCGTCGTGAATACTTGATATTATTATTCATTATACAACCTTGGTGCATTTGTTTTTGAATGAGATGCTCAATAATTGTTTTTCCTTATTAATCATTTATCCACATTTATCTAAGTATTCAAATGTATTAATATAAAATGCACTTTTATTATATAGACAGGTCTCGTGATTCAAGCGCGTGTGTAAAGCATAAATGACGAACAACCTTGAAGGCCACATCATGCTCGTGCCACGTTCGCCTTAAACAATGCATTTGTCAAATCGCCGAGGGTTAATCTTGCTACAGTGTTTTAATATAACATTAATTATGCATTTGAACGCCTTTTCACCTGCTTCTGGACGTCGGCATCGCTGAGCGCCATGACTGCTGCTGCTGCGGCTGCTGTAAGAGGATTTTAAGCTCGTTTCGAAGCGACGGAAAGACGTCCGTTTTAAAAAAAAATGGATTTCAAATATATTTTCAAAATGCCCTACAGATTTAAAAACGCACAAAAATGATATGAAAGTCACGACCGTGACAGTGTCTGAGTCTTGGAAATAGACTGGACGGATCAGCTGATTCTCAGGCAATGATGATGACACACGCGTCACATGATGCGTGTTTCCTCTTTGGGAACCAATCAGATCTCAGTGCGCGCCTGGGCTTTTTATTGCTGTTTATGTGGCAATAATAATAATGAAAATATTACTATTAGTAATAATAAAATCAAAAACAGTTTGGCTTGTGGAAATGGTTTGTGTAGTTGATAAAATAACAAACATAAACATTAGTCTGGGAAGCGCCATATTTCCGTTTTCAAAACGAGGCCGTGAGGGACTCAATTACAGTGTGTTTGATGGATTGTTACTGTTGTTATTAAAAATAGAAGGTTATTAAATATTGCCACTTGTCATTTTGTGTGAAAATTAAGTGCACTGGTCATGGAATGTAATAACAAATTATACATTTGGTAATAATACCAATGTGTTTGAATTTGTGGATTTGTTTATTCAAAATATACAAGCTATTTTCCTAAAATGCAAAATGGTGAACAAATTTGAGATTTCTTGATGCATTGCATCACTAAAATTATTGTGGGAGCAATTTTTTATATGATAGTATCTTATGTTTTATTCTTCAGAAAAGAAGGTGCTGAGAGGAGAGGAAGAACATGATGAAATCCATCGCTCTGTTAGCCATCAGTGCTCAAATTGATTTATTAAGAAGTATTTTCTGTCATGCCAAACACTGTCTGAGAATGAGATTTGGGGATACTGATGTTTATTCATCATTTGGCAACACTGGTTTGTTGAGAGGATTTGTCAGTGTCGTTTTTGCCATCTTCATCTTGGATTGTCTTAACTCTATATTTTTTTTGTTGTGTAAAAAAGACACATTAGATCCTTGTGCATGAGAGAAAGAAATGGAATTGGGATATATTTATATGATCCTCATTGTCAAACATTTACTCAATAATGACTAAATTATGTTTCTCTCCAGATCACTGTTTATTGCATTTCAACAGGACTAACATGCACAAAAGTGGGAGGGACATAGGGTGTTATTCCATCCAAAAATAAAATATATCAACAAAATGTTCAGTTGAAATAAAAAACAGCCATCAATAAAATGCAATACTGTCCCATTAAACTGCCGTTCATCCCTTTGAAATCCTTGATACTTGTAGCCAATAGTATTAATAATACACTCACTTGCAATACAACAAAACACTAGACAGCCAGGTATATTTAGTCCTATCTTAAATAAACAGCTCATTGAAAAAAATTACATTTGCTCACTCACCCTCAGGACATCCAATATGTCCACGAGTTTGTTTCTTCATCAGGACAGATTTAGTGAAATTCAACATTACATCATTTACTAACCAATGTATCCTTTGCAGTGAATGGGTGCCGTCAGAATGAGAGTTCAAACAAGGCTTTCACTGGAGACAGCAATTTAATATTAACATACAAAGCAACATTTTAAAGTTAAAACTGTCTTGATGGATTTGTTCCTAACAAACATGTTTTTTTCTTTCATGCTAACTGATGAACTGGATCAGTGCAGATTATTTGTTGAATATTGTGATGTTTTCAACAACTGTTTGGACTCTCATTCTGACGGCACCCATTCAATGCAGTGGATCCATTGGTGAACAAGTGATGTAATGCTACATTTTTGTTCTAAAGAAGGAAAAAAACTAATCTACATCTTGGATGAGGGTGAGTACATTTAAAGCAAATTTACATTTTAGGTTGAACTATTCTTTTAAGACTGATTTGATGATTAAGATGTTGGTGAATTTGCTGCTGATAGAATCTGATCTGGCTCAATGGCATCCCCATTGCTCAACAGAGGAATTACATGCTGCGATATTATATTGTACATACTAACATCAGCTCAGTGCCTTGTGATGTACACAGACATTTGTACAAATGGAATTACTAACTAGCCATATAGTGTGCAAAGTAAACTTCTGACATAACTAAAATATATTCAACCTTTTTTTTATTATCTCAAAATAAAGACTAAGGATATTCAAAACAATCTGTCTTTTAAAATACTTTAAAATGCATATGTATTTTCATAAAATAGTCACATGTTGCATGTGACTCAAAATCGATAGATACAAAAAAGAATAAAATCAGGGCATTGATAAAAACAATGTGCGTGAGACACTATCTTAACTCATAATATGCTGATATTGTTCCCACAGAACTTATTCCATGGTCCAAAAATGACTAATACTCCACTGATGATGACACAGACCGGCCCAGTTATATTCACCACAGCAAAAAAACATTTTCCACAGAAAACGTCACACTTTTGATTTGATTTCCCAAGGAAAGCGAGCCCGGGAAAAATGAATGCACATCTATCCTTAAGAGACATGCAGATGCACATTCAAGAATGCATCTGCCATTCTCCTCATGTTTCTTTTTTTTATATATATATATAGATCTGAAGTAATTGAGAACATTGAAATACAAACACACATACACACATGTACTTATTCACGTTCACGGTTTGTGCTACAACAACAGACAGGGAAGGGAAAGAGAGAGAGAGAGAGAAAAGGAGGGACTGAGGTCCTCATTGTGATGAATGGAAGAAAGAATACACATGTTTGATTCATCAGCTCTGCACAATAAGTGTGACAACTGCAATAGAGAAAAAAGAAATGGGTTTTAGTATTATACACTGGGGGAAAAAATATCAGAAACTGTTAGTAAATTGCACAATTATAAAGAAATGACAAGAAAAACAAAGAATCTAATATATATATATATATATATATATATATATATATATATATATATAGTATACAGCCTCATGTAAATGTTTTGTTTCTAAAAGCAGGCTATTTTCAACTACATTCTTAATATTGCATGAGCATCAGATGCAGAACATTATTTCAGATGTGCCTCATTGTGTGTACTGTGGTGTATCTGCTTTAGCTGTAGTGAAACTTACACCAGCTGTTCATTTACATGAAGTCTTTCATACTGAGGTCAGCGAGAGGGTCTTTAGAAGGGGGAGGCTTCCTGGGACTCTGGGCCATTCCTGGAGACATCTGAGCAGGAAACACACACATGCAGGGAGCGATAATTAAGTATGTGTGTATTTACACACTAAATAACTATATCAGTAAATTGAACTGCATGCTTGTCTAAAATACCGGTTGTCCAGGGGCTCCTCCTGCGGGAAACTGTGGCCTCATCATTGGTTGCTGTGTGGCCATCATCGGTGAGCCAGGCATCATGGGAGCAGCTCCTGCGCCAGGCTGTGAGACACAGAGAGACACAGTAAGAGACACATACACCTGCACACACACACACACACACACGCACACACACACACATACACGCACATAAACACACACTCTTACCATGCCAAACGGTGATGGGGATCCCATGACAGGACAGACCCTGAGAGGGGACGTCTAAGTGGGTGGGAGGGATGGGGGGAAAGGTTAGCTCCAAACTACACAGAACAGGACAACACCTGAACTTACGACACACAGACACACTGAAGGGAATCTGCACACACTGGGATGGATGGTGCTTAGCAGTTTGATGTAAGTGTGAGTTTGAATGTTGATGGATGTTCATGCATGTATGTATGTTTAATAGTATAATAGAAAAAAAAAGAAAGCGGCTATCCAGCCAAACATATTTGAAGCTCTTAATCAAGACTTAAGTCTTGTTATTAAGCTAATCTTTAGCTTTGTTCACATTGCACACAAATACAATTGAATGTAAGATTAAGATTTTGAATTCAAAGTTTGAAAAATACTTTTGTAAATAAGCAATTATCTAACTTTCAGAACACCAGTGCAATTTATAATAAGAAGTTGAGAAATGTACAGTTGATTTTTCAATACATCAACCCTTATCAGAAAGCTCCGCCTCTTTAGTCCTTTTCATTCAGCTGATAGGAGCCAAGAGAGAGGCGGGGTGGAGAGCAAGCTTGTGAAAGGCTCCACGCCATGCTGCTCAAAGCCATGCTCCACATCTACAGAACACCACAGCATTTACCATGGCAAAGCCCCAGCTAGGGGTGGGTACCTGCGCTTGCCAGTTCGCCCCTCCAGCTGCTTCACCCCTGAGAGTTAAAAAACAGAAAGAGAGGAGGGACAAATACACAAATATTTATTTTAAGAGGACAAGATAATATAGTGAAATGTAGAGGAGGAAGTTACGGTAGCTTACGGTTTCTGGTTCCCCACTGTCAAATCTGCAGGCAACAGACACAGAAACATATATTTTTAGATTTTTACAATGATGAATTAGTCGTACACTTATAATATTTTTTCCAAGTGTGAAGAACTTCTAAGAACCTTTAACCACTATAAAAAACTTTTGTGGAATTAAAAGATTCCATGGATATTAAATATTCTTAATGGAACCTTAATCTTTAAAATAACTATTTTTGCTGTACTCTATAAACTAAAGGTTCCAAAAGGTTTTTTTTCTTTTGCCATAAAGATTTACCATTTAGGGTACAACAAATAACTTTTATTTGTCTTAGTGTGAAGAACATTTTAAATAATCTAAAAGAACCTTTTTCCACTATAAAGAGGTTCTTCGTGAAACCATACATGCACATAAGTAACATTTAATAATTACACTGTATGATTTTAAAGTACACCATATCAAAAGTGGATGGGAACGTACTGCTGGCCATGTTGGCCATAGCTGAGTCCAGGTCTCCTCCCATGGGTTTGACTGGTGAGGTGGCCCCTGCTGCTTGTGGAGTCATAGATGGCATTAGCATGTCACCCAATCCATCGAAAGCTTTAAGGGGAAGCAAAGAGTAAGAAAAACATTGTGAGCTTGATTTTGAGTAATAGTAACAAAATGGGAGTTACACAACCCTTTTACATTGTACTTCTCAATGTAGGGTGGCCATATGTGCTGTTTATACGGGACATGTCCCATCCAGGATTTTAATATTGCCTAAAATATTCAGGTTTTGGCTGCTTACACTGTGCAGATCGATTGTTGAGTGACATTCATGAGAGCTACAGAGAGCAGAGCACACGGCTCATTATGCTTTCGAATTGCTCTCGCACCTACTTTGGTGTCTTTTTTGATCAGTGCGCAGGATGTTTTAGGCAATATTAAAATCACCCTACCTCTACTGCAACAAGTACAAGAAAAATCTTTAAAATGAGAGCAGGGAGAGAGGGAGCTGAGTGCTATCATCAACTACAGTACACTCGCATCAACTCATGACAGAAAAAAAAACACCAAAAAAAAAATGCTGCATCCCAATTCACGTACTAGCTTTCCTAAATAGTATTAGAATGAGTATGCCCCAAATCATAGCATGCTGAAATGTGAGGTACCTGGATGGTTTAGTTTTTTTCGGAAATTTAAAGTAGAGATCCATGCACACTCTAACGTTAAATATTGCCCACAACCCATTGCGTGTTGAAAGAGGATTCGGTAAGAACAACAAAAATGAATAAAAGAAAGCTTAAAAACTTACAAACATGGCAGATATGCGAGACCGATGGACACAAAGAGAAAGAGACTGGATAAATAACCAATATCTAACCTGATGAAAAAATAGTTATCCGTATGTTATCTGTGTTATATTATATGCATTGTGAACTTTCAAAAACATTTGTTTTGTCATTAACATTTAAAAGCATCATGCAAACACATGAGGAGAGTTCTCGGGATGAAAGACACGACTAGCCGATCAATGGGCCTCTTTATTTCTCTCGCATACAGAAGGAAATAAAAATAAACGAAACGTGAATATTTGAATGCATTTGACTAAGCAACATATTGGTCCGTTAAAGATGTAATTATGACGAAGTAGTACAGGTATGTCCCAAAGCTTACATAATATAATCTAAGGTATGTACTTTTTTTTCACAAAAAGATTAATACTTTTAGGGCTAAGTAGTAGGTGAATTGGAACACAGCGTAAATATTTATTCTTTGCATACTTTGTGAAACAAGCCTAAAATAGCCTACACAAGCTTTTATTGAGAACTGATTTAACAATATTCATTTCTACCATTAATTTCTTCATGTTGTCACTCAGAAGCTCACACTAGAGATCTTTTGCAAAGCATTTAAACGTTCATTCATTCATCCACCCATCTTCAAATCCTTTCAAGCTTGTCTAGCAATCTTTCAGTTGAATTCATGAAGCCCTATTCTGCAATGCAGCAATGCACTGTGGGATTGCAGCTGGTGTAGGAGCACCAAAACTCACCAGTACCACAGGAGGAAGCAAGCAATGACCCAAGAGCCAGATGAAGGGAAATAGAGAGGAAAAATGAAGAAAAAATGATAAAGAGAGGATATTTAAAACATTGGAAGGAGAAATGGAAGAATACAATCAAGAAAAGAGTGTTGTCGAACAGAAGAAACAGATCAGATGAGCACAAAAGAGTGAGAGTGAATGAGAGAAAAGAGCAGAATTAAGCAGCAAAGCATTGGGAAGAAGACTTTCTGAGTCCGTGTAGAGCAGAGATGAACGTAAACCCCATGCATGAGAGAAACAGATGGAAATACAACTGATCTCATCTTTACAAGTCAAAATCACCACAACACAACTGAGATGTAACATGTCTAGACTCAAAATGCCACAATTGCACACGCACACTTCACTAAACATCACATTAAACACGTCTCTGCTTTATTAAAATAACATGTACCCAGTAGAAATGTTTATTTAAAAAAATAATAAAAAGATTTGAGTTCTCAGTCATGTACTAATAAATGTGAATATCATAAATATACTGGAGACTTTAGTATCTTGGCAAATCTGAGCAGAGATTGATATCTCTTCTGAAACTCTGCAAGAGAACAAAAACTGCATAACAAGGAAATTATGTTGCATTGTAATGGAAGTAGTGACAGAACTGTTCTTCCAAAATGTGATGTACATTGTGATGCAGTGGATTATCTGAAAAAAGTAGGGCGGGACTTTCTTTTCATCGGTTGTTGATTGGATGTTAAGTTGTGGGTGGGGCAAATGAGTGTGATCTTGTAGGGGGTGGAGCTAAAGCAGACTTTATGATTGGACATCACCAGAAAAAAGAATGTCCTATTTGGTTGGACGTTTTGATTAAACATTACAAGTTCTAAACGTTTTTTGAACAAACTGTTCATACTAAGATCTATAACAGAATTTCTGTTACTTGCTGACTTTAAGCACAAGTCTCCATTTGTTCTCCATCTAATCTCACAGCTTTCAATGAGAAACTACTGAGATCTCATTTGTGATTTTTAGTTGTTTTTTTTTCTAAGGGTACGTATATGTGCTACATTTTCCATGCTAGTGATGAAAATGTAGACTATGATGCTTGTATCCATGTCTGTTTTGAACACCAGACAAAAATTTGGCTGCACACTTTCAGAAAAAAGGTAGCAAACCTTTCAATATGTACCTTTAAGGTTACAAATCGGGGGTAAGTAAGTAAGATACAAAGATGTACCTTAGGGTACTGCCCATGTGCACCTTTTGTTCTGAAAGTGCAATGAAAAGGACAAACATAAGACGTCACGAGGGCTTTGGGTGACGTACCTGACATCAGATCTCCTCCTGCAGCTGCTGCTGGTTTGGCCTCTCCAGCGCCCGCAGATTCTGATCCATCCACGCAGCGTGAGGGTAAAAAAGGTTAGAGTGAGCCAAAGCCATTACACTGAGAAACAACTCAAGAGCAAGAGACAGAGAGAGAGTGTTATCACACATAAATAAAAGCCAAAGAAACAACCTCACACCAAAGCGCACACATACACCTCATTGGAGCCTTTTGTACTACTATCAGCTCAGGAAATCTCTCACAACCACTGCCTGGTCCATCAACCATCAGCTTTAACAGAATCCACAGCAACCCTCTGAGCAAGACATGCAAATCAAACCCCCAGCATGCAAACTGGGTAGATACCAACCACCAAACAGGTCCAGATTTGCGCCGCTGTCTGGCCAGATCACAGGGGCCGACAGAGAAGCAGCAGGAGGATGAAACACATCTGAAGCACAGGAACGGGTTTAGTTGACACCCTAAAGTCCTGCTTGCTTAACATCCATTATTTGAAGAGTAACGTTATGCAACTATGTTAATCGGGACCCATAAATGCATTAGTTTTAGGTCAACAGAACCTGTTTAAGTCATAGATGAAGACAGGTTCATGAGATAAAGTCCAAGGGTAGAAGCGAAAATAGAAAGGTTTCTAAGTGAGGATAATGTAACTAATGGGTCTTGGAGATGTTTCAAAAGAAACATAGCTGGAGCAATTAGGAATGATTAAGAAGTGAATGAAGGTCTAAGGGACTGAGAGAAATCAGTTTGTCGGATGCTCAGTTCCTTCGGCTGCCCCGGGAGAGAAGCATATTTGGCTCACCTTGAGCAGTCAAGGACAGAATAAGGAAAAAAACAAAGTACAAGTGAGGCAGGGGATGAGTTAATGGATTTACTGTAGCGCGTACCTGCTGAAAACTGGTCTAGACTGGGGTTTGGGTCTATTTTGGGAACAGATGAATCTGGCATGGGATCAAAAAAATCTAAAAACAAGACATTAAAATAACATAAACATAAAATAACAATAACAAACACAAACATATTAATATATAACAGAAACCCAATCAAACCAATCAACATAAAAAAACAAAATATGTAAATAAACTACACCTATTTTTTTTAGATACAGTATTGAGAATCATTCTGTCAAGTTTACATTATTTCATAAAATGATTTATAAAAAATAAAAAAAAGCATTAATATAATCATTTTAAAGAAACCACAGCTTGTGACATCATCACAGAGTTGCTTTGCTTGATGAACTTTAAAGGACTGTTGAGTGCCTAATAAGTGAGAGAAGTCATGAACCCGCATGTTTGGGGTGAAGAGCGGGTCAGAAACAACACGTGTTTACTTGGATACTCGTCAGGACAGTCAGTCCGACATAATTTGTGTGCATTTGCTCATGAAGAGGCGAAAGAACTCAATTTGCTACTCGCATGCTTTCCGAGCTGGGGCTTTTTATGAGCATTTGTGCACACATAATCTAAAACAGTACTGCATTGAAATCTCTTTCGCGCTGTCTTGCACTTAAATGGCTTAAAACACTTTAATGTTTAAACTGACAAGACTTCAAATGTGAGAATTATAAACTTTCTTGAGGAAGCATTAGCTCGATCGTTCAGATAGGGGATTAGATATGGTGTCCTGTTAACAGCAGGTGAATACACTGGTGAACCTGAAATATGTTTAATACCACTACTGTTCTGTTGTTCTGCACAATGTTTTGGATCAAACCACGATCAAAGCTTAGTGATGAAGACAGTTTGATGTTGAGCATTCCTACAAATTATGGTGAAACCAAAAACATTTGTGTGTTTGAAAAAAATTAAGAAATGTTTGCATTAGTTCACTGGTCAACATAGCAAACCAACCCTGTGATGTCACACACTACGGTACTGCAAGATGGCGGCACCCTTGCTCCAAAATCTATAACAAAACATCCTTTTTTCTTAAAAAATTGGTTTGTTATATATATATATATATATATATATATATATATATATATATATATATATATATATCTTTTTTTTTATTATTAACATGCAAATCACTTTACTACATAATGTAAACTTGACTGACTGCTTCACTTCCACTTTAAAGTTCCAATACAATGGCTAACCACATATGAATTCATACTCTGTCTGGCACAAATATCTTTCTTAAAAGCTAAATTTGTCAATCAAACTGTTTTGAAGGGATAGTCCTCCCAAAATGAAAAGTCTGTCATCATTTACTCAACTTCATGTCGTTCCAAACCTGTATGCATTTCTGAATCCTGCCGAACACAAAAGAATACATTCTGAAGAATGGAGGTAACCAAACCTGTTCCCATTGATTTCCATTTTTGTGTATACTATGGGTACCAAAATTGTGGATAGTCAAATCATCTTCATCTTCTTCCAATATCTTTCTTTTACATTCCATAAAAAAAAGTAATACAAGTTTGGAACATGGGGAGGGGGTCATAATGTAACTCATGAGTAATCTTTCCCTTTAAAGCAGTCACTGAAAAAAAATAGGAATGGAAAAGATTTCCAATCCAGATTTTAAGAAGTGGGTTTTACTTAATCTCTGGCCTAAGGGGGTTTACCAGCAAACAGGTCTATCGTCGGGGCTGAGGAAGCAGTGGGGTCTACAGTGCTGCTGGTGGTGGAGACAGACGCCTGGACAGAAGTGGATGCCACTGAGCTAAAGAGAGAGTTACTGTCATCTACTGGCTGCATGGAGAACAGGTCCAGCTGAAGGGACTGATCAGCTGTACCAGCCGCTGGAGTGAAGGGATCTACTGGGAGGAGAGGATCAACATTTAAAAACATCTTCCCAGCCTGAAAGACTGCATTTATATAAATCACCCTGAGGATGAAACTTCAGAGAAGGAAGAATGAGAAAGAAAGTGGAAGTTGGAGACGGTTTTATTAGATATGATGAGTTTTGCGCTCAACATCTGCTTGTGCTCCGTGGAGAACAGAACTCCAGTAACTCCAGTGTTCAAAGACTATCGCCCTAGCAACATAGAAAGCAGTGTCCATGGCAACACCGATGCCAATACAGAAATCTCTACAGTGACCAGAGGAGGCTTCATTAGGAGCGGAGACTGTAGGAGAGGATCTGTGAGGTTCTTCAAATCGGTAAATGACACACTCAAAAGCAAACACACACTCTTTCACCCGATATGTGCCGACATTCTCATACACACACATATGCATGTGAACTGTTGTCACCCACCGGTTGGCGCAGTGCTGTCAGCAGCAGGAGTGGGGGTGGTTGCTGATGCACCACCCTCAGCAGCAGCAGCTGTTTCAGCCGCAGGGGCCGCAAACATATCTGGAGAAGCGCACACGAGGGCCGAAGGGTTGTTGTATAATAGCAACAAAAAAAGGAGGAAGAGGAAATAGAGAGTAGATTGCAAAGAGAAGGAGAAAGAAAACGACACATTCAGTGACATGCAGAGTTCAAATGAAAGGAGGTTTTGCAGTTAAAATACATAAACTATAGCTGTATCCCAATTCAGGGGCTGCATCCTTCAAAGGCTGCATTCCAAGAGTGAATGCATCATAGCACTGTGACAAAGACTGTCACATTTAGTAATCTCCTATAAACCCGGCCTTGAAATGCATTCTTCCGTTTCCGGGTCCATGAAAGATATAACAAATGGATCTTTGGCAGCTCAGACTATCCCAAGATTCATTGTGTACTGTGCTGGGGATGCACAGCACACAATGAATTTTTTCGAGAACTACACTTAAGTATTGAGTTTCAACTTACTTGATTATCTAATGTAACAAATGTTAAAAACATTGTTTGAAATGTTGACCTTACTAAGATGTGGTTTTATAGGTAGTTTATACTTTTAATTATGTACCCAAAAGGACCAAGGTGAACATATTTGGACAGGTGGATGCAGCTCCTGGATTGGAAAACAGCTCAAGTCTTGCACACTTTTAATTAATAAGTTTCTCTGAGTAAATACAGCTAAAAAAAAAAAAAAAATGTCCATCTTCGTTTTAAGATGAAAAGCAACAAAATTAATTTAAAAGGGGGGGGGGGTATTATTTTCTATACCCACTGTATATATATGACAAATGTTGATTTTACTTTCATAATGTGACATATTTCCAGGATATTCAACCATAAGAATGCAGAATAAGACTTGATCTTACCAGTTTAAATTTGAATTAAATAATTATTAAATTGCGAAGATTCTAGAAATCTGCATTACCCACCTAAAATTTTCACAAAATATCTGTTTATTAACTTTAACTGATGTCCCATGCTGACGGAAACCAAAAATGAGTTTTTTTATTCCCCTTTCTACTTTATATATTTTATGTATTATGAGTATTTAAGCCATACATTTGAAGTACTGTGACAGTCTGAATTAATTTCCCCATGGGGATTAATAAAGCACTAAACTGAAACTGAACTGTAAATTAAAACCTGATTAATCTTACTGTATACATTAGAATAATCAAATGATTACAATTCATTTATTTCATTTTAATACGCATGCATCTTGTGATGCATTGATGGCAATTGCATGTCAAATGAAAACTGCAAAAGTGGAAAGTAGCATGGAATATATAAAAACTTTAAAGAAATAAGAAGCTCTAGATCTCTACCGCAGGCACAAATGGTGATGCAATGGTGACCACAGACTTTATGAATGAATCACAAACTGTGATTTCTATCTAATCTTTTATTTTCTTTCTTTGTTTTTAGAATGTGGCACAGCCTTTTCCCTCAGAAAAGTCTTCTTAAAGGAAGAAACCTCACTATTGACCTACGAGGAGATCCGCTGAGCCGGAGGAAGCACCGGCAGGGGAAAGAGGAGGAGTCAAAGAAACAGCTGCCTCAGCAGCTGTGGTGGTGGGCGTGGCTGAGGAGGTGGAGTCTACAGCATGGGTTGGGTCAGGAAGGACAGTCTCTGTAGTAAGGGAGCCTATTTCTGCATAGCCACGCCCCCAAAAGACCAATATTAACACAACATAAACAAATGACCAGGAAAGTAACCAAAGAAGATGGTTAGAGCAAAAGAGAGAGAAAAAGAAAGAGATGTTCTACTGAGCAAAGACTGAGGGAGTGACACAGAGATGCTAAATGGGCTTTAGGAGACTAGCTCTGTCATACTTAGGACTGTCATACTCTAATTTCAGTTACAACTACAAAAAATGTTTAATAAAGCGAATGAGACATTTAATACATCAAATTGCATGAAAACACTTATTAAACATAAAATCATAGGGCAATAACGTTTACCTGAGCCCAGCAGATCTGATGTAATTGCAGCCCATGACAGCCAGACAGAAAAAAAGACATTCATTAAGGATTTGCAAAGAGGAATGAAAAGCATACTTTAATTTTGGAAGTTTGTGAGCTAAAGTCCTTCTACCCAGGTCAGTTTTTCACATTATTTTTGGTTTGTGTGGCAAGTTTGGTTTTGTAGTGGATCAATATGAAAATAAATAGTTTACATTAAGTTAAAGTTACTTTAATGATTTACTGGTGCACACTGTATTGCAAATTCATTATAACCTTTAATCAAATGTCATGCAAACTCTTCTATGTAGCTGTAGCTGATGTCACTGATGATGTCAAATTAGTGTTTGTTTGCTAAACTATTTCTAAATATGTTTTATATATTTTAATTTACATTTTGGTTTATTTCATTTTACGTTAAGCAATATTATTTTTTTCTATTTAGTTTAAGTTGTCTATTGACTATATATATATATATATATATATATATATATATATATATATATATATGAGACTACTATATACTGTATATATATTTTATTAATAATATTATATATATATATATATATATATATATATATATATATATATATATATATATATATATATATATATATATATAAATATATATAATATATATAATATATATTTATTTCAGTTAACAAAATGTATTCTTTTTATTTTTACAATAGTTCTGTCTTTTATTTACAATAACATTGCTGGTTTGAGCTGCAAAGTGTTTATGTGTGTGGATTGTACCTCCCCAACATGTGGGAGCAGCTGATGCTCCTCCTTCAGAAGGACCAGAGGAAGACAACGGGTCCAAATCCAGCAGAGAACTACATTGTGACAGACAAACACTTTTATAAACATACAAAAGGTGTCCGGTCAGATATTATCTATTGTTCTGATTAGCATTCCATCAGACAGGAAGTCAAGTGTGGTTATTTGGCTCACTCACTCAGTGGCAGTTTCGGTGACAGGTGCGGCCTCAGTGCGTGGTGGCTCCAAAGTGGGGACAGCAGCGCCTGATTTGGCAGGAGTGGAGGTTGGAGACACATTATTGGTGGGCGATCCCTAAAACATAACACAGAGCAATAGATTGAACATATGTTTGTAGAATCTAAAAAAAAGACATAACCCATAAATCTGTCTGTTTACCTTTGTGGGTGACCTGAAGGACACATGCAGAGACAATGTGTTAGAAGTGAACAAATTATTTTATATACTAACAATATGGCTGATCAAAATGTCTGAGATTACTTAAAACATACTCACCCTTCCCTGAACAAACCATTGCAGGAGGAGGAAAAGAACATAAATTAGGATTGATATTTATAGGCTTTATATATCTTATTTAAAGGGATTGACAGTATAATAACTACAGAGACAAGCTATGGTTATTTCTCTCTCACATCTAGCATGCAACATTTGATTTACAAGAACAGAGGCATTTCCCCTCTGACATTTGAAGTGATTTAGAATGATTTCAGGGATCCTGTACCCTTTCTTTCCCTCTAGACTGTTCATATGTGCCTCCAGAGATTCCAGAATACTGGTGGGAGCCTAAAACCAGCAGAATAAAACACACACACAAATCAAGAGAAAATTAAAGCAGTGTGAAGACAGTAGCAAAATCATCAGAGCATATTTAATTTCAGTATCTCCACAGCAAATTCAAACAATGAAAGACCAAATCAAAACCCAGGGAAAGTCTTCACCCAAAGCACTCCTCACAGCACCGCAAAATCAGCTCAAATAAAGCACAAACTGTGGGACAGAACTGGACTTCAGTGCGTTGCTTTTCTCAGCTTCTAAACAAAAGGCTAAGTCAAAAAAGTCACTTGCATAGCATCACTTTATACAATGAAGATTGTTTCAAATTCTTTGATTTCAGCTGTAGTGTCGTTTTATTAAACTTCATTCTGTTCCGTGTTGATTCAGTTCTGCTCAGTAACAGTGTGAATGTTGCAAAGTTCATCATTTATGAAACAACTTCAAAAGCAACAATATTGTCATTATGCAGCTTAATTCATTTCAAGTTTTTGTGTCCTCATCCACCAGTGTCAGTACAGAAATGAGTAACAGCACATGTTAAAAACTAGTGTTTTGTGACTACCCCAGTAAGGAAGCAGGTAAAAGCAATGCACTGAGATGCATTCTGCAGCCCGTATCAGTCGTCATGGTTACCGGCTCTTCGTCACAGCAGTCTTTAAAGGTACAGTCTTCATTTTCTGAATATGGCAGGTCTGCAACTACGCCGGGGTGCAAACACTGGGAATCCCCACGGGAAGGTGTTTTAATAACGACTCTCGGTTAGGATGGATGAAAGCTCTTTGACACTCACAACAGCTTTACTTAATTATTTTAAAAGATTGGTATAGGCTATTCCCATGCTATAAAGTTTGAAAATCCATTGACATCAAGAAATCAATACTTGTCCCTATTCCAATATTAAATAAGAGCTAGTGACACACCAACAAATGGCACATATGAAAGCACAGATGTGCCATGGCTGACTTACATAAGAGATGTCGGGAATGTCATTCTTATCCACACCTACTTGCTGCAACAGAAACACAGTAATAATGGTGAATTTATATTCTATACAAATATTTGACTTGAAAAACTGTCTGCTTCCGGCCGTACCTCTGCGATTTTCATGAACTCTGCGATTTTGGTCACCCGGGTCAGAAATTTCTTATAAATTTCCAGAGAATCCTTGCACTCAGACTTCTTCATTTTGAAATATTTCTCTGTGTAATTAAAAGCAGAACCATTCGTTTCAAAGTAAACGTTTATTGAATGAAATAATGACGTACAGAGACTGAGATCATAAAATTATCATCACATACCTAATAAATTGATGATGCCGTCATTGTAGGAGGCGAAGAGCTTAATCAGATCCTTAAAGAGAAGCAGGAACGCTGCATTTATGATGCCATTGTTCAAATCTTTAGGATGAACCTGAGTAGGACAGAGAACAAGACTAATAGAGTATTTAAAACAGGAATATGTATGATAAAATTGGGTTTGACCTTCTGTTCCTGGCCAAATAATAATAAAGCACATTGAAATAAATACAATCAAGTCAACAAACCGCTGAACGAACAAAATCACTGGTGAAACCATAATCATGAAGCTCAATCTCAGTTAAAAGGCCATTTTCACAGAAGGTTCCAGATGTTGTGGGAGAAGCTACTCACGTCAAACTCCAGCAGTGTGTCCACTTGAGTCTGAAGGGCAGGCATGGCCTTCAAAAGCTTGTCAGGAGCCATAGTCCTCATCACACCATCAGCTCTGAGAGCGCGCACACACACACACACACACACAGACGCACACACTACATGAGACTGACTGCTTATAGTTTGTGAATCCTGAGAAACCATCCTTTCATTCTCTCTAACTTAGAGCTGACATTCTCTTTGAGTATTGTAAGTTTAACAGCTCTGACATTATATTTAATGATTTGGAGTAACTACTGTCTAAATGTTGCCAATGTGTCCATCTATTCCTAGAAATGCATCGACATACCCCTTCTTAACTCGAGTGAAGTCGAAGGCCATCGCACGGTAAGCATATGCCTTCTCGTTCAAGTACCGCGCATATCGTCTGATGAATGTAGACATGTCATAGCCTTGGAGACAGAAAAGGAAAAACAGGAATAAACATACAGAGATTAAATTTAAAGCCATTTACTGTATCGACTGCCTAAATATGTTAAAGGAATAGCTCATGGTTGGCCTGAGGGTGAGTTTTCATTTTTGGGTTAACTGTTTTAAATCAAACTGAAATGAAGTTTATGTGTCTTTCTATTAACCACACACAAATGTACTAACTCACCATGGGAGCCTGTTTTGTCAATAAAGTTGCTGAGATTGAACAGGGAAGTCCTCGAGGCCAAATACTGGATGAATCTCTGCAGGGATTTATAAAGGGACACAGTATTTTAGTATTCAGTACCTGTGAAGTTTGACTAAAAGGAGAAGATTAAACAGTAATGAAGTGCCTCACTTCATTGCCGTAGATGCAGATGTGGTGGGTCGTGGTTAGAGCTTTGAACACGACAACCCAGCTGGCATTAGCGGATCTTTCAAATAGTGTGTCCGCCATCTGAGGGATGTTCACGTTTGTCTCGTTGGTGGCTGAGATCAGATCTGCACACACACACACACACACACACAAAACACACATTTACCACTATGTACTACAATGTGAATGAGAATTTTGAGAGCTTTATGATTATTAAACCACCAGACAGATTCTCAAGGGGAAAATTAATATCCACAATTGCATTAAGGAAGCCAGAAACAGTCCCACAGAGATAAACAACAATATGACTGTGCATTTTTCTTGCACATTGCAACGTACTGCATGCAGTGGAGTGCATGAGGAAAATAATAAAGTTTTAGTCAGAGAGATTGAGGTCATTCAGTATTTGCTTTTGGAACAAAATCAAAGGAAATCAAATGTGTGTCATGAAAACGGGTTTGCCATATTCAGTGGAAATCTAATGTTTAAAAACATACTGTATATGGAGTGTGAAGGTTATGACACTAAATCTAAAAAAAAGTCCTTTCAAATCAACTACAAACAAAATACAACTGTAAAATTCAATTCTTACACAATACCAGTTTCTGGTCAAATGGGACCAAAGAAACAGAACCGAAAAAATGGGTAAACACATGAAAACATGTTTCTAGCTACATTTTATTCTTAAAAATAAAAAACAATTTTAGCATAAAGAAATTAAGCCTGTTTTAGGACCATTGAGATTGTACTGTGCCTAAATACTACTAAGCCTAAGTACCCTAAGTACTTAATTCCTATTATTCTCAAGTGGAATTTTTAAAACTGAAATCAGCATGAATTAAAGGTATTTCTCATTTAAATAGTGCATCATTATTATTTGCATTTGGAAATGTGGTGGGAAATGTGTTTAACTGAAAGTAATGCACAAAAATGGTGCATAAATAGTTGTAAAAAAGGGTTCTGTAAGCAAAATATGAATATTTTTTTCTTTGGTTTGATTTGGAGTGCAGGTTGACCTTGAAATCTTCTTGACTGGCTTCTCAAGAGAGTTTGTCTTAAATATAACATATAATATTGTGCTCAGAGTGCCAAAATGTTGGTCAGTGGCTAGAGAACACCCAAGCAGTGGAGATAAGAAGCCAAGAATAGTTCAGATTAAAACACACACTGAGATACAGTGTATTAACACTAGTGCAATATGTAGCTATGTGACATCATAATATTTTGAAGAATATGTAACAGCTGTCCATGCACATATGTAGGTTGTGAATATGTGAGCAGGTGCAGCTCATTGGGATTATGGAATTGCTCAAGACGCCGTGCTTCATGTGAGCGGATTACAGGCAGCGTAAATACAGACACATTGCAAACACACATACACACACACACACGTGCACAATCATCTGCTAGGCCACATTAGTGTAGCACATGACTACATGGCTTCTTGGGTCTCATTTCTACTGTATATGATGCAACATCATTAATATCAATCCTGTCAAATATAATATACAAAATGTATCTAACAAGGCATTATTGTACTCATATAAATAAACTCCTATGCAGCTATATCCAAGATATAGATTAATTTGTTCTTTCATCTGAACATATTCCAAAGAAAGCAATATTGTGGAAAACTGACTTTCTTACAAACATGCAGCTTTTCACTTCTCAAGATGTTGATGACTGGAATGGTGTGGATTACTTGTGGATTATTAACGTGATGTTTTTATCAACTGTTTGGACTTTCATAGGATCCACTGGTGAGCAAGTGATAGCCTACAATGCTAAATTTCACCAAATCTGTTCTGATGAAGAAACAAACCCATCTATATCTTGTGTGAGTACATCAGGAGATTTTCATTTTTGGGTAAACTATTCCTTAAAGCAAATGCAGCCTGTCTGTCTTAGAATGAAGACCCTTTTGTGGAAACTGATAGCATGTCATCATGATGTCACTCACTCCTCCCCCTTCCCCAATAATCTACTTCAGTTTCTATGACAACCTCACCAATACCCCTCATGCCTTCCAATTCAACAGACAAATGCCTGGAACTCATCAAACACATTTCTTATGATAAACACCTGACTCTGTTAAAGTAAAATGAATTTCTGTGCAATTTTCACAGGTGCTAAACTGTGGTGAGACAAAGCAAATTTATGAATCTATGGATTTCAGAAGAGCTTGAAGTCTGCTGTGAAAATATAGGAAACATCTTAGGCATCATGTCTGATTCCCTGATGAATGGATTGCTGATATTCACAAACACGTGGCTTTTGATTCCTCACTTGCAAACCAGTGTCCTTACCTTTGGCTTTGTAAATAATACATGCATGCTTTGGCTGATCGATTTATAATTCAGAAGGCCTTTTCCTGCAGGACACAGAGCTCGGGGCTGACATGAAGATGCTTCATTGCCTTTCTGTCCTGTCTAAATGCAGTTGATTTCCTTCTGTCATCTCAGTTTGAGACAAGCCACCCACATAAAGACACTTCAGGGTATGCTGTCAATTTGCCTTCAGTCAGCTTCAAACAAGCTGCTTTTATCAAATACTACCTAAAATGGCAGGTTTTCCATTTACAGTATTGCATCTGGTAGCAAAAAAAAAAAAAAAAAAAAAAAAAAAAAAAAAAATATATATATATATATATATATATATATATATATATATATATATATATATATATATATATATATATATATATAAAATACTCCCTTAGTGCAAAGCATGCATAATGCAAGAGGCCTGTGCTAAGTGCACGGTAAACACAGTTTGATTATTGAAGGCAATGGACTGTGGTGCTGAACTGGACAGCGCCAGCTCTTAGGAATGAGGATCGGTCTAAATAAATGTCTCACTTACAATCCAGGTGCTTCTTTTTGGGCGCCATCACCTCGTGCGTCGTGGCTTTGCACACGACACGAGCCACCTCGGATCCGGTGAGCTGGTACTGCGCCGCGGCGATGCGATCCGTCAGAGTCTGTCCCGACATTTTCTCCCGGTAGAGTCGACAACCACCTCGAGAATCAACTTCAGGGGGAAGGACAGACGGAATGCATATGATATTCGCCGACAAAAAAGAGAAACGGAATCCAAAGTCGCTCTCTAGCTTTCTAGCGGCTGAAATTGCGTGTATAAAAGCACAAAATATATACGTTCGATTGAATGCTTTAAAAAAATATATCCCTCGTTGGCGTCTAGCATGGGTTGGTTTCAGCACCCTGGATAATGCCTCTATTACGTAACGCCCTATGACGAGCTATTTTCTGTCTCTCGTGGGAAATAAATAATCAAATTAATGCGTTAAATCGTCACATTTGATTATCATATGTATGAAAATCCCCATCTAACCGAGAAACAATTGGTTCTTTTTATGATGAAGTTAATAAATAAACGCATAAAAACGAGTTGCAAAAACGCTCCGTTGATTAACGCTTTACTATAAACCTGCTCGGGATCCCGGAGCCTCGGTAATATTCGGTCGCAGCCGGTGTGTCCTTCCCGTCCGGTCGAATGATGATGGTGATGATGACGTGTCTCGTTCAAGCCTTTTCAAGGAAGGGGGTTTACTTTGTAGACAAGTAGTATTTTCACGTTTCAGTGCTATATTGTTTAGATCTTGGATGTTTTATTTGCTTGTTTTTCTGGTAATGCGGGTTACGGTGCCTCATCGGTAGTCGGTGGACCTGGTCAGGTGACGCATAACTGGCTCTTAAAGGGAAGCGCGTCGCGTCACACTGTCAAACGCCTTTAAGGGGTCTGTGCGGGTTCACGGTTCATCGGTCTGCATTCTGCTACCAGAACACATTCTCTGTCACGATCTTTCAGTGATATCGGTTGAACAGACGGCAGTCAATGATCGTGTAATGTGTAGATGATCTTCAAGATTTTTTGAGAATTCTATTACATTTTTTGACTTTTACTGCTTTTTATGTGCTCTGTGAATATGCTTCATTTAAGCTATATTTATCTTTTCGATTGTGGATCCTGCATAGGCCACACCATGATCCTCTGCATGTAAAGCTACTCTAGAAGAACAGTTTTTCCACAACAAACAGTTGATCTGTTTTCTCATGAAGATTATCCAGTAGGCCTATTTACCAGCGAAATATTGTTTGTAAATTCTACCAGTGAATGCACTAATCTTTAACTTCTTTCTGTGTCAAGATATTTTTCTTACATGGGTCTGCATTATGGGTCAGAAGAACCCAGAGGAAAGACATCATGGATTGTGGAAAAGCTGAAAGAGACAGTCCTGTGACTTATAAACAAGAGTCTGCAGGAACAGGTGAGATGTTACACATTGTCAAATGCAGAACTGTGTGACTTTTTTAATATATATATTTGATGATGTGAAATTTTGCCAGTTATGTAAAGCCTTACATCAAAAACCAAATACAACAGGGACAACAAGTTTTACAGCATTTAATATGAATTCACATTTCAAATAAAATTATATATATATATATATATTCTTTTTTTCTGTCACCAGCACTCATGACAGTGTCTACATGCTGTTCAAAAGAATTAGAGATCATACATTTGTATGAGAATTGTGGGATGCCAGATGTATTAAAATATATAGAATTAAAGGATTTACTCATATTTGTAATCTACTAATCCTTGTATTTTTATTTTGCATTCTTTTTCTTTCAGATTGAAAAATGCACATCATCTTGTTATACTTTATACAGTGAAGTTATAGACATGACCCATTTTGATAAACATGTTTACTATTTTTTTCATTTCAGTACTGGAAGTTGAGATTCACTTTTCATCTGATCGACCGAATTCTTCACTTTCTGCTGATGCAGTTGCTTCAGAGGGTCAACTGGGGTCGTGTGTCTCTTTTTACTCCTGTCCTTCAGTTCCTGAAATACACTATAATGCTTGATTGTTGTTTCATCTCCCGCAAGTCTCTTTGTGCTCCCTCCAGGATGTCAAGCTATGACAGTTTCCTGTCAGTTGAGGCCAGATGTCCCAGATCGTTCTCAGTGATGCCTGAACCTTCAGAGTTGCTGTATTTAGGGTTGTTCATAGCCTCCTTCCACACCATCTTGAAATGAGAATCTATAAATGCCTCCAGCTCCTCAATGTCACGTCACCCCATTGGTCAATTAGGTTCTGCAGGTTCTCTGACTGGAAAAATCCATAAAGGCTCTTTTTTTTGCAATTAGAGCAGTGTAAGGCGTATTTTTGTGGTAATACAGAAAGGATGGCCCACAAAATCTTTAAGAGCAAGAGCAAATGTTCAGACATCTTAATCCTTTGATGCTCTCCTCGAATGTCAGCTACAAAAACATTAACAAACTTTAAACCAATACCAACGTTCAATATCATTATCAACTTTCAGACCTAATCAAGCAATGTTGGGGGTAACACATTAAAAGTAACATGAGCTACGTAATCAGATTACTTTTTCTAGTAAAGTAATGCAATGACAAGAAAATATTTGAGGTACTTTTTCTAATGCCAGTTGCTTTTGTTTTCCCATTTATTTACTGACAGCTCTCCTGTCCCTTTGTGGAAAGAAATATCATAGTCTTCATGCAATCCAGAATAAAAGTATGTTTGAAAGCTGAAGGTATGAAAGTTGTGCCATCTACTGTACAGACGTGAATTTACATTTCCTTCATCCTGAGACTTTTACATTTGCCAAAAATATTACATTAAAAACAAACAAGGAAGCCCAGCCCATATTTGCAAAAACATACATAGCACATTGCTTTCCATAAAAAAGTAACTATGTATTTAGTAAAAATTTAGGGAGCAGCATGATATTGTGATGCATAACTTTTAAAAGTAACTTTCCCCAACAGTGTAATAAACTCACAATTGTGAGTCATAAAATGCAGATTTTGATACATAGACTTGCATGATGGAAACAAGCTTCCATAATAAAATGAGGAAAACTACTGTTAAAAAAAGACAACTCACCACGATTAATGTTTTTAGGTGTCATTTGAACTTTCCCAATTTGTACCTTTCCACCAAACCTCAGTTCGCCATGTACCAAGATGGTTGAATATTCCCTTAATTTTCTGTGTTATTTAGCATCTGTTCTAACACCAACTCCTCTATCTTGTGCATCAGTTCTGTGTGCCTGAGTGCCATTGTCTTTGATCTTGTTGTTGAAAACCTGGTATCTATTTCCACTTTTCTCCACCAGCGTCTGAAGGCAAGGCAAGGCAAGTTTATTTACATAGCACATTTTATACACAGTGGTAATTCAAAGTGCTTTACATAAAAGCAAGTAAAATACTCATTAAAAAATAAAAAAATAGTCACAAAAATAAAACAAGGAATTTAAAAACCTGATTTCAAATTAATTTAAGACAGTGCAATCATTTTGGGTTGCATGAAATACAATTCATAAAATACAGTGCAATCAGTTCGGGCATTGCACAGATAAATAAATGCACAGCTAAACAGATCAGTTTTGAATCTAGATTTAAAAGTGGCTAATGTTTTAGCACATCTGATCTCTTCAGGAAGCTGATTCCAACTGCTGGCAGCATAGTAACTAAAGGCGGACTCCACTTGTTTTGTGTGAACCCTTGGTATTTCTAACTGACTCGATCCTGATGATCTGAGTGGTCTGTTAGGTTTATATTCTGTGAACATATCTGCAATGTATTTCGGTCCGAGGTCATTGAGTGACTTATATACGAGTAAAAGTACTTTAAAATCAATCCTAAATGTAACTGGAAGCCAGTGTAAGGACCTGAGGACTGGTGTGATATGCTCAGATTTTCTGGTTCTAGTCAGAATCCTGGCAGCAGCGTTCTGGATGAGCTGCAGCTGTCTAATGGTCTTTTTGGGAAGGCCGGTGAGAAGCACATTACAATAGTCCACCCTGCTGGTGATAAAGGCATGAACAAGTTTTGACTGGAAACAAAACATCTAATTCTTGCAATTTTTTTAGATGAAAATATGCGAATTTATTTACTGCTTTGACATGACTACTGAAACTAAGGTCTCGGGAATGCCATCAAGATTGCTGACTTGATTTTTAGTTGTTTGACCTGTTGTTAGTTGGTTAAAATGTGTCCCAAATGATCTGAATTCACCCTAGCTTATTGGACATTCATCAAAATAAATATAAACAAACTTTAAAAAAGAAAAAACCTACCATACCCCTTTCCAAACATCCGATCCTTAGATTATCTATCTCTTTTTCCCTCGACAACAACAACCATTAATTAACATTATAGTTTAGTGAGGACATATGAATTAACTTACTTTTGATTCTGAGAAGTTCCTTTAAAGACCATAATGGGTCGTGCAGGTTTTTTATTCTGATTAACAAAATACATAAACATGAGGGTTCTGCATTGGCTTTCACAGGAGGTTAAAAATGCCTACACTGTTAAAAAATTACTGTAAATTTTACAGTAAAAATACTGGCAGCAGGGTTGCCAGCCAGGTACTGTAAATTTTACAGTAGTCGTACTGTAATTTAATTTACAGATTTTTCCTGTATTCTCAATTACAGTAAAATTCTGTAAATTAAATTACAGTAAGACTACTGTAAAATTTACAGTAACTGGCTGGCAACCCTGCTGCCAGTATTTTACTGTAAAATTTACAGTAATTTTTTTATATTTTGTATACTGCATTTTTACAAAAAAATATATTATATACTGCATTTTTAATACATTGTATATGGCATTTAACAATTATTTAAATAGCAAATGCACACTTTCAAGTAGTTTACTGTGCAAAGCAATTCTTTGAAAAAAAGCATATGTGTATTTGCTATATTTAAAGTATGTAAAATGATAGCATACAATATATTTTCCCTATTGCTGACTTAACTTTAACTGCATAAAGTGTTATATAATGCATAACTTAATTCACCAAAAAAATATAAAAAAATAACATTTTTAAAATCTAAAAAAAAACAGGTCAAAATGTTATATATCACTTTCAAATTTACATTAAAAAAATGACATAAAAAGTATATTATTTTGAACTCATTTTTATTTATTTTAAAATTATTTCATTTTTTTTTTAAATGGATATGAAATTTTGGCATGATTTCTTTTTTATTACTTGGAACATAATGGCCATCATGGACCTTGACACAAAGAAATATTCAAACTGCGTTATAACCGAAACATGACCAACATGGTCATATTAAAACAGTTCACCCAAAAGTGAAAATTCTGTCATTTCTCACCCTCATGTCATTCCACACCCTTAAAACCTTTGTTCATCTTCACAACACACATTAAGATATTTTTTATAAAACCTGATGGCCCAGTGATGCCTACATTGCTAGCAAGATCATTTCCCTTTCCAATGCCCAGAAAGGTACTAAAAACATATTTAAAACAGTTTATGTGACTACAGTGGTTCAACCTTAGTGTAATGAAGCAATGAAAATACTTTTTGTGTGCCAAAAAACTAAATAATGACTATTCAACAGTATCTCGTGATGGATGACACTGCTTCATGAAGCTTCAAAGCTTTATTAATCTTTCAGTTCAAATCAGAGCATATCAAACTGCCAAAGTCACATGATTTCAGTAAATGAGGCTTCGTTACGTCATAAGTGTTTTGAAATTTCAATGGTTCGTGTGACTTTTGCAGTTTGATACACGTTCTGAGCAAATGATTTGAAACAAAAGATTCGTAAAGCTTCTAAGCTTCATGAAGCAGTGTTTTGAGATCGCCCATCACTAGATATAGTTGAATAAAATCTTTGTTTTGGGAGATGGGGGGGGGGGGTTGGCAAAAAAAGTATTCTCGTCGCTTTATAATATTTAGGTTGAACAACTGTAGTCACATGAATTGTTTTAAATGTTTTAGAGGCTTTCTGGGCATTGAAAAAAAGAAATGATCTTGCTAGAAATGCACGCTTCACTGAGCCACATCTTATTATGTGTTGTGAGGATGAACGAAGATCTTACGGGTGTGAAACGACATAAGTAATTATTGACTTAATTTTCATTTTTGGGTGAACTAATCCTTTAAAAACCACAAAGACATTTTCAGATAGCTATCATCATTAAGGAATAGACCAATATTGCCAAACAAGTCATACAAAAAAAAGTGATGCATGACTGACCGGAAGGAGCCGCGCACTTGCAGAAGTCATACAAACTTTCCATCAAACAGATAAAAATCAACCAAATAACAATTATGCTCCAGATGAAGTTCCATCCCAGGATTCAAAGTGTGACTAGAAATATTGAAAAGAGTAAAGAGGACAATACATTAGATATATTACAAAACATAATAATACTTTCAGAAACAAATAGGGGGAGGACAGATACAGTCAGAGACAGATACAGGGATGAGAGGTACAGTCAGAGAGAGATAGAGGGATGAGAGGTACAGTCAAAGGCAGATAGAGAACAATAAAAGGAAGACGCAATCTTGGTGTGTGTGTATCCTTACATTTCAGAAATTCCATTGGAATTTGCACAGAAGAGTGGCAACATGTGGGTTGACTGCCACACATTTTCTTCTGTATCACTTGTCCTGTTTTTATTTCGATGGCACTTTTCCCTTGGCTTTGGGTCCTCTCTCTGGATTTATGCCCACAAAGCACCTAAAGGGTCATGAAACAGACAATATGTAATTAAGAGCGGTTTTAGGACCTCCAAGAAAGTTGGAGATGTCCACTAATAATAAAAAAAAAACATATTTAACTCAATAGCTTGCTGGTGTTAAATAGGGAGACAAATATATTCTCTTCTCGAGTTAAGACACATTGTTTTAAAGGCATCAACAGAAATAACACTGATAACATAACATTATTAAAAGGAATGTTCTGATATAACTTATCTATAAAATGCTGGTTCTGAAGTTGTTAGAATTCAACCATTACCTTTGAATGAACTCCAAGGTACACACTGCTTCCTCCTGATACTCAAGATTAAACTAGTAATAAGCAGCAAACAGAGTGGCAAGGCCGGACAGGAAACTGGGCTGAGTGCCCTCACACACCACCTCGCCTTCAATACTCAGCATCCAGTGCCCACTTTCGAAGTGTCTCCTAAAACAATCAATATCACAATAGTAATTAATACCTATACCATTTTTTTTTTTTTTTTTTGTATTTCAGATTTTTACATTTACATTACATACTATATTTAGTAGGGGTGGGATAAAAATGTGATTCTTAAATGTATCGCAATGCATAAGCAGACGATTCTGAACTGATTCACAAATGTCAAAAATAAATTTTCTAAACGTTAATTAATGTAATGTTGACGGAAAGTAAAAGGCGGATCTCTGAAACGCGGAAGTGCATGCCCAGACAGTCTGTGACATGCACATATTTCTTTTACTGTCTATGGTGTGTATCCAGTGGCGCAGAGCAAGCGTTTTGAGACCTATAACGTTACTTGAGCGTTTTCAGTCCATTTAATGGAAGTTGAGCTTCCATAGTTGCATATGGTTTGTGGTGGATCGGTTATGCAGCAAAATGCCTCCTAATGTGAAACAGACTGCAAGCACTTTGTTTTTTTCTTCCTGAACCTTCTGGTTGTTCGTTCATTTGAAATGACTCGAAAAAAGATTCGTTCATTTTGCTGAACGAGACTCAAAAGTCCGATTCGGTAAAATGATCCGAACTTCCCATCACTACAACTGATGATAAGATTCAAGTCATAGACGCAATAAAACAACTCGTTTGTTTATTGGTCAGTGTCGCGCATGATCAGTTCATTTGTTCAAGTGTCACCGCACTGATAAGGTGCCTTTGTGCACCCTGTGCCAAAATACACACAAGATTTGCCGGCCGACATAAATATAGACACATATATATAAATAGCATATTTAATAATTTCAAGGAAAACGTATTTGGTCGCCCTAAGGTAATAAATTAGGCTAACTATACAAAGCAGACTTTATATCAAACAGATTTGTTAAAGTTTTCACATTAACGTTACCTGAAGTTAGCAAATGCTCAAAAAAAATCTACATCTCACTGGTTACGTTAACCTCTTAGAAAAGCACCACTGAGAATTTATATGACACACACATCCTCCGTGAGCGACCCTGACTGACCGCGAGGCTTTAGAAACGCGTTTTATTTCGGCGCCCGTGTTAACAGATGACTGCATGTGCAAAGTTGTTTTACATCATAAAATAATCACGACGAAGTGTGCTGATAAACACTAAGTTACAGTGAATATAAACTATTAGCACTGAAACATGTCATTCATAACGAAGGATTCCAGAGATTTTCTGTCCATGGCTGCTATAGCGCCGGGGGATGTGTGAAATCCTACCGCGACCGCGCTACTGAAACCCCGCGCAATTCTGCCTCGCGCCCCGCGGACGGATGATGCTTGAATCTGGGGTTACCAATATAATCCGCGAATGTAGATGCATTCATATACTATAAACTACCAAACAAGAAATATAAAAAACTGAAGTCACTTACCACAGTTGTGAATCACTCCTCTTGTCTTTAACGTTAATCTCCTCGACCGTTGACGATGCGGCTCCGAAGATTTGAAATTTACAGCAAAATTCTGTAAATTTGAGTCAGACCTACACGTGACCCCAGAATGCATTGCAGTTTACAGCAATATGCTGTATTATTAAAAAACAGTCCGCGGCTGTAAAATAATGCTGTAATTTTTACAGCAATTCATTACAGTGTAGAACTATTTTCATAGAACATAACTGTGGTTATGTTTCCAGTGGAAATAGACTCGAGTGAGTAAATCATTGTTAGGTTTGTTTTGTAATGTCAACCTATTCCATGGGTCCAAGGTTTATAGTCTAATAAATCGGTGAAATACCAAAATGTAAATCCCTCATACACAACAAAGCCATATACTTCTGAAGTTATGTTTGTGTTCAATCAGAACACTCACCCAGATTTTTCTTTTGCCCTTTAATCTTTAAAAGGGAGTTGATCAGGAAATACGAAAGATGTTATAACATTACAATTGCTTTTATTATTTTTACTGTCAGGATATCATCACATCATGATCAAACTGATCATACTTTCATCCTTGTTTTCATTTTTATTTTAGTCAATGTTTGTGATTGTTTCAGAGAGTTTGCAAAGGGAGATTGATCCCAGAGAGAAGGTCAACGTTCATAAACCAGCAGAACAACAGTTAAATCTTATAACTCGACTACCACAAACAATCATCCTCCTCAAGCGAGTGATGAAACACAATACAAACAGAAAAACACAGATAACCTCGGATAAAGAGCTTGATCATGTACTCCATGAGACAATAGATCAATAAACTGAGGGAAAAACCTCAGAACACAGAAGTAACAGAGACAGCACAGATTCCTGTGAAGAGGTCAGGAAAGGCAGCAAAGGAAGAAGTGACCACAATCTGGAAAGAAGAAACATGTCATTTTTTTGTTTGTTTGTATGTTTATGAAAGATACACTTCGACAAAGTGGAGATAATGGACACTGAAGGTGGGACAACATGCAAAAAAATTTACTATTTTCCTTAAAGATATAATTAACTTTAATGGTCAGTTGTCTGTAGTTACAGGTCTTGTGAAACATGATTTGTTAATAGCCAATTAGAGAAGGGTGATTCTCATTTGCATTTGATTGTACAGCTAATATGTGGTATATATTTTAATTTCATGGTTTTTTTTTTTTTTTTTGTTTGGTTTTTTTTTTTTAGACCTATTCGTTTCTGGAATTGTAAGGAGCCTAATCATTTTTTGTTTTTAGATAACTTTAAACCATTTCATAGACTAGCTACACACAGTATAGTATTTTACATTGTAAGTAATTGAGTTTAACTGTACATAAATGTACAACTAAATGTACGTATTTATGATTTTTTTAAAATAATGTAACAGTATGCTATAATAAAATCTGGATAATTATTAGTTTTCTTGTCATCACCATAGACTGTGTGGTTATCATTCATAAAATAATTTCAAATGGGCTTTCCCGCTCTTATTCGCGCCTGCAGCACACCGGAAACTGTCATCGCCCCATTCCCCCTGGTGACTGTCACTTCCGTGTGATCGCATTAAGCAACACGCCGCTGCGCGACACACTCACGTACACATACTGAAGTCTCAACCGTGCTCAAAAACCGGATTTATCACACCGAAATGCATATCAAAACAGGTGAGGGGTGACATAAATATACATTCTGTTCGTTTTGGTTGTTTAACGGTGAGAGTGTTTTGTAACGCGAAGTTGTTTGTGCTCGAGTGGGACAGAATGAGACTTATGAAACTTTGGATTCTCGATCTTTCTGATGTCACAATCATCATTCTTTGTTATCGTTGATATTTTTAATGATCTGAAATCACAAGCAGTAGCTCTTTATGTTGTATTTGTAATGCGGAACGGTGTAAAGGCGGTTGTTATGGGCGCTAAACATACAAACACAAGCGGCCTGCTGCTAGCGTTGACAATCTCCACACGCTTAAACCTCCTTGAAATGTCGTTAATGATATTTTTACTCATATTTAACGATATAGTAACTGCTCAGAATTACAAAGATATTTTTGTTAATTTAGACCACATAAGATGCGTGCCAGTATCTAGGCGTTGTGCTGTTTCTAGACTGTTGTAAACTGCGTGAATATATTAGAAGGTGCTGAAATCAGTGATCTGTAATGCGTTATTAATTAATTTTGTTTGTGAGTAGGACTTTTTTTTTTTTTTAAGACCCGTCTTAGTTTCTGCCGTTAGGCCTCTTCGAGACTGCCGATGTGAATGAGGCGCCGACTAGAAATTTCCAGTTACATCTTGCTATGCCTCATTGACTCGTTGCATTGCTTGGGGCATTTGAATGCATTCCCGTGGTTATATAGATATATATTCTGAACGGTTAAACTCAGAACAGAAAAATCTTTAAGGTCCTGCAGATTCTTTAAGTTTCCAGCAATTTTGCATATTTGAACCCTTTCCAGCAGTGACTGTATTTTGTCTTGTGGACTATATGCAAACATATTTTATGTAAAAAAGCTTACTCAGGACAGTACTAAAAAAATAAAAAAAAATAACATGCATTTAGTATGATCTCTCTTATTTTTTCAAAATTATTCAAATTTTCACAGATCCTGCAAGGGGAGCCCAAACTTTCGAGCACCACTATATCTGTGTGTGTGTGTGTGTATGTATATATATAGATAGATAGATAGTGGCTGGCTAGTCAAGGATCATAAAAAGAGCCTTCATTCAAAATACGAATGAAATGTCATTGTAAATCTTTGCCAGTATCTTTCAGACCACTAGGTTTACCCATTTGTCAGCAAGGAGTCTTTAATATTTTACTTTATTAATTAATAATTACTGGTCAGAATAAAGCATGTCGTTTCATATTTACATAAATATTTGTTACACTGAATGGCGGTGGTACATTTATTTCACCAAGGTCTTAAAATTTTATTTTCACAAAGTTTATTTGAAACCGTAAAGCAGACACTTGACTTGCATTTAAAGAGGTCATATGATGCTTTTAAAGATCATTATTTTGTGCATTTGGTGTAACAGAAAACGTTGGCAAGATTTAATGTTAAAAAAACACATTATTTTTCAAATACTCTGTTATTGTAGGTCCTATATCCCCCGCATCTCTCAAACTCATTATTTTCTACAAAGTCCCTCCTTCTGACAAGCGAAGCCTGCTCTGATTGGCCAACTGATCCAATGGATTGTGATTGGCTGAACACTGCAAGCACTCGTCGGAAATGTAATTCTTGTTGATTCATTGATTCTTTCTTTTTTTAGGTACCTGGGAGTCAAGCAATGCAGTGTGTGAGTCCGACCCCTTGTGTGATCCGGCTGTCTTAGTGTCACCCCATAAACCAGAACCTCAGATCCGAAACCGTCGCCTCTCCCCCGGCTCTGGCAGCTGTGGTGGGGGAGGAGGCGGCTGTCCCTCTGGGATGGATAAACGTCAAGGCTCCACGAGTGGCCTGGAAGGTTCTCTGAATGGGGTGGGTCACACCCAGACCTTCACGTCGAGAGAGCGTCGACTCCACAATAAGTCAAGAAGCTTTCGGCGTGATGGTCCGAGGGCGGGCCCACGCTCAGATGAGAGACACTCCAGAACCAGTCAGAAGGAACGATGGGTAGACAACAGCCTGTCTTTACTCAGACCTCCACCTGCTTTCCCAGTGAAAGACAGCCCCGCCAAACTGCAGCCGACCGTCAGCTACGCCTCCAAAGTGAAAGCAGGAGGAGGTTCTGTGGGGGCGACCGAAGAGCCCCCTGGTATCGGGGTTTTGCTGCAGAACCAGTGGGGACTCAGCTTCATCAGTGACAGCCCGGAGGCAGATACTCCCCAGGAGAAGAATCCCGGTCTCCACCCGGTTGCTGGAGAGGTTACTGTAAAACCACCCCATGTCTCTTCAGAGTCTCTGCCTGGTCAAGTCACGAGAGGCTCCGAGAGTTCAGAGGAGCTGCTGCTCAGCTGTCGCCACCTGGAGGAAGCATTGGAGTATCACACACAAGGTAAGGCGATGTAGTTAAGGTTGCAAAAGGCAAAAAAAGTATGTCTTTCTTATCTCACTGTAATTGTTTTTGATCCGCAGAATGGAAAGCAATATATTGGAGACAAAAACAAGGTTGGTGTCTGTCTGTTTTTATTACTCTCCTTTAGGGCTGCATGATATTTCAAGATGAAATTGATATCTCGATATGGCACTTGTCAAATCAAGGACACTGCATTTTAATTAAATATTATTTTAAATATTAATTAAATACTTAAATAATTGTTGTCATTTTAAATTTTTTGTTAAATACTTGGTTTTATTAAAGACATACTCCACCCTAAAATGAAAATTGTCATTAATCGCTTACCCCCATGTCGTTCCAAACTCCATTCGTCTTCATAGCACAATTTAAGATATTTTGGATGAAAACCTGAACGCTTGAGACTGTCCCATAGACTGCCAAGTAAATAACAGTGTCAAGGTCCATTAAAAGTTAAGAAAAGTTGTCATCAGAATACTCCAGAATACTATCTGGGTCATATGAAGCGACAGGGACAAAAATAACGATTATTCAGTAATTCTTGTCATTGGTCTCCTCTGTGTCACTCCATTTCCATTTCCTGTTTCTACGTGTATTTAGCATTGATTTCAAATAAAACAGTACTTCCTTGTGGTGCGGAGGACACAGAAGAGCATACGCACCACAACATGGGGGAAGTGATTGACAATTTCAATTTTGGGCTGGAGTAACCCTTTAAATACTACATTTTTACAATAAGAATCTAAAATTAGTGCATTTTATTTTGTTTAATTTTACATTTTTATAAAATATTTTATTTCAACATTGCGATATTACAATAGTTTAATATTTAAAAATAATCACTATCATTTTATTTTATAGCTATTTTTTTATTGAATTTGTCAAAAACAGTGGGAGTATTCCTTATAAAAGATCAAGTAAAGAGAATTTTTGCAAGCTTACACTATTGAAAGAGGTTTGATTTAGTTGTTATAAAGAATAAAAAAAAAATCAGGTCTAAAAGGATCTTTGACGGACACAAACTTTTTTTTTTTTTTTTTTTACATCTCACAACAAAATTGCCTCACTTATTCTGTAATTAATTTTTTCAAAATTTTCAAGTCATCTGGTGAACTTTCCTGTATTTTTTCATATCGTCAACTAAACTAAATATCACAATGTTGGTTTTCTTGGAATATCATGTAATAATATGCCCTAATTTCCATAAAACGAGCAGAATCACTTTTTTAGACCGTTTTAACCGACTTGCTTTGTTTTTCAGACCCTGAAAAGATTGTATGGTACAAGAACGCCCTGGAGTCGCCCGCCTAGCACACAAACACTCACACACACACACACACACACACAAACAATCAAGATACACACCCACAAACACCCCGCACTCAGGTTCTCATCCCCTCAACATTTCTACCGAGACACTTTGGACTTGTTTCCCTATGAAGATAGATGTCTTGGACTTCTCGGTTGCCTTACAACAGAGTCTGCCTCAGGCGCAGAGTCCCTCTGCATACCTCTGTCATTTTAATGGTGGAGAATTGTCTTTTAAAGAAACAAGAACTGCAATTTTATTTAAGTGAACTGCAGTTTTACAGTTAAAGAATCTTTTATTCCTCCCTTGTTCCTACTTGTGTGTGAGTGGTTAAATCGAGCACTTTCTGACCTGTAGTCGAACGTCATCCCTTTCTCTAAAGACTGAGCTCGTTTTTAGAACCAGATCCAGAATGTCTTCATCAGTCTTCCCTCCTGTGATAATCCCTTTCTTGCCACATAAATTGTTCTCATGAAGTTTACAGAGGTGACATTGGCACATTATGGCAGCACCTTCAAATGTCTATTGGTCTTAATGCTGTTTTTAATATATATATTTCACCCAGATTCAATATCGGTCATAAATCCTGATAGGAATTTGTTACTGTGTATGACCTCATTTTTTTTTTTTTTTAACATACAAATATTTACACTGGAAGATGTTCAGAGATTTAATCAATCAGTGTTGCATAATAAAAATGAATAAACTTGTTAAAATATTTCATGGTCTTTTTTTTTTTGTATAAATCTATAGGAAATAAAATGTGGATATTTAGTATTTCAGTTATCGATCCATCATTTATTTGTAGAGTCACTGGGTGTTTCAGTTATGAGAGTCCAGACAGCTGATAAAAACAGTCCATCAATTACATAAGTAAACATACTTTTTTTTTTTTAAACTGTTTGGTCTCTTATTCTGACGGCACCCATTCACTGCATAGGATCCATTTATGAGCAAGTGATGTAATGCTACATTTGTACAACTCAGCAAATTTCTTTATGAACTGTTCCTTTAGTGATGCATAATGTGATTGTGAGTTTAAAGGGGTCATATGATGCTTTTTTTTTTAAAGATCATTATTTGGTGTAACAGAATATTTTGACATGATCTAATTCTAAAAAAACAATACATTTTTCAAATACTGTACATTATTGTAGGTCCTCTCAAACGCAGTTGTCTACAAAGCCCCATCTTCCAATTCCTGCTCTGATTGGCCAACTGACCCTGTGCATTGTGATTGGCCGAAAGCGTTGCTGTTCTGTTGTAATCTTAAAGCTTCTTAAATGCATCTACTTTTAGAAGGCCAAATAAAGTGCTTTTGCTTTAGTCTAGATACACACAGCATCTCCCTGCCATGGCTGCTTCAACACTAACTGCATTTATTGAAACCATGGCTTGCTTCTTTCTTTGCATTAACATTTGGGCGGCATTACGCAAATAGTTCCACATCGTGTCGTAGATATGTTGGGGCTTGTTGAATGAGCTGTTTTAGGGGGGCATGGCAAAGTCTTAATTTTGATATGGAATATCTCTTTGTATTTGAGACTTTAATCTTTGCAACTTTACAGATCTTCATTACGCACCAAGAGCTTGTGACACTCCAAAGAGAAAGGAAAAATTTAAATCGCATCATATGATCCCTTTAATACTGCTTTTATTCAGCACTTCACCACATCATAAGTATTCAAATGATTTGAGGCTTTAGGTTAATAGGTATTTTTTATTCAGTGTTTTTACAAAAATATTAGACAATTCTGCCTTTAACTGGGAAATTAAACTACTTCTGTCCCTGATGTTAAACTGAATATTTCATGAGGTTGTATAATGGGATTGTACGTTATAAGTTGTACTCCTTGACATTTAGTGCCACTGAAATTCCTAAATAACCAGATCCAAACATCAGTCCCGCCATGTGACCTCCACTTCATCTGTTCTGTACCTAAAAAACACAACAGACCATTAATGAATGATCATGTCACAGCTAAACAAGAAAAACAGTTCTTATCTCGGGTCTATATTTAATTTCAGCAAGCAATAGGAAATCAACAGGCTAATGATAAAATAGCATTGCTATCTGTGAAAAGAATGTGCGCACAGCAAAATGTTTTATTAAAGGAATAGTTCATCTGAAAATGAAAGCAGTCCAAAACTGTCTGAAATCATATTTAGGAGGATTGTGATGTAAGAGGACAACAGGGGATTGACTTTCTCACTGGAGGAAACATTATTATTGATTGTGGACTACAGAAGTGACCGTTAAAATGCCGTAATGATGGATTTGTTTCTTACATGCACAGCTTTTCTCTTCATGAGATGTTAACTGATGGACAGGAGTGTGTGTGCATAACTTGTTGATTGTAATGTTTTTATCAGCTGTTTGAATCAGATTTAGCTTTAATGGCTAAGTGTGTGTAAACACAAGGAATTGTTGATTTTTTAGAAGCTCATACATACATGACATGAGAACTCAAAGAACAATTAAATCAATAATATTAATGTAGTAAAATATGGAACAAAAGATTTGTGTACAGTTGTATAAATAAAAACATTAATATGTATTTACATAATTTCAATTGCAAAAATTATTTGCATAAAACAGGTAATAATTTATGTTGACTGTTTAAGATGGAGATGGTTTTGGGGAAAAACTTTTTTTATGCCTAGATGCTCTAGTGCACAGAGATCTTTCATTCTGACGGCACCCATTCACTGCAGATTATGAGCAAGTCATGTAACGGTAAAATTCTTCATGAAGAAACAAATCTTGAGGTTGAGTACATTTTCAGCAGAAGTTGAATTTTGGGTGAACTATTCCTTTAACTGAATATGTTTGTAGCTTCTTGCTGTGTGATGCTGATGTTTTTGATGGCTATTTTGTGATGTTGGTTTACCTTTGTGTAATCCAGGAGTCTGAAAGCTCAGTGACTTGACCCGAGCGGAACATTTCCCATCCGGCCTGTGCAATCATTGCTCCATTGTCTATACAAAAGCTACAATATGACATGAAGAGATTAACAACCATTGAAATCGACTGTCATGAGTTCTTTCAGCAGTGATGCCATCTCTCTCACCTCTCATCTGTGGCAAAAAGTCGTGCACCTCTCTCCTTACACATGACCCCCATCATCTCCTGTAGACGCAGGTTACCTACAGAAGAACACATTTAGATGCTCACAGAAAACTACAATACAAAGACCAAGTTTTTGATATAAGATGAATGTAAACTAATACACATTAAAACCCTTACAGCCGACTCCTCCGACGATCAGAACCTCCTGAGAGCCGCAGTGAGCCATGGCTCTTTCTGTGATCTCCACCAGCATGGCAAACACAGTCTCCTGTCAATCCATGGTATTTTTAGTCACTTTTCACAATCACAAATGAATGTTTCTTATTGCAAGCATAGTGAGGCACAGGTTACAGGTACGTACTTGTAGAGAGAAACACAAATCCTCAGGCGAACATTGACTTGCACTAAGCAGTTTGTGAGCAGCGTCCTGCGTGTGAATGAAATGATTACTTACTAATGATTATTAATTTAAAGACTTATGCATCTCCCAGACATTCATCTCACCTCTATATAGGACAAAATCCCAGAAAATGACACATCCATACCCTTCACTGTATACGGCAGCTCTATATACTTGGTGCCTCTAAAGAATGAATATATATAGATATATATGAATGCATATATGAATATATACACATGTTAGGTAAAAACTGTTAGCCTGAATGCACTGTAAGTCGCTTTGGATAAAAGAATCTGCTAAGCGAATACCGGTAAATATATATTAAATATATATTAACATACATCAAACAAGTGCTCAAATTAGATATTTAAATATTGAAGTGCATGGGAACTCACTTCTTTGCCATCTGTTCAATGTTGTATCCAGGACTGGGATCATTTGAGATCTGTGAATACAGGTAAACAATGTAATCTTACAAATCCTCCACATTAAAAAAAATGTTGTACACAAACATACAAGGCTATTAACCAAATAATGACCTTGATGACCCTTGCAAACCGGTCCAGGCAGTTTCCCACAGCAATATCAATTGTCTCGCCAAATATTCTGTAACGTCGTTCAGAATATGCAATAACCTGTAGAAGCAATATAGAGAATTCATGTTCGTTTATGTTAAACGAAATGTGAGAATGCCAATATAATTATTTCAAGGACATGGATATCATAGTAGACTAATTTTTAAACTCTTCAATACCTACCTGAGTATTTCCTCCGCTCACATACAGGACAGTGGGGTTTTGGGCATTGGTGATCAAACGGCCCATCTCTATGTGTCCAATACAGTGATTTACCCCCAACAATGGCTTCCCCCACAACTGAGCGACTGTCCTGGCCACAATTGCCACTGTTACCAGAGGAGCCCCCATTCCAGGCCCTGTACAACAGGAGATATCTGATGAATGGAGCAGTGTGGAAAAATGCACAGTGGATTAAAGGCAAGTCATAAATATTCACCTTTAGTGTACGCCACACAGTCAATATCAGCCGCTTTCAGCCCTGCTTCATCTAGTGCCTCCTGGAGCACAGTGAGAATCACACCACGATGGTGTTTGGCCGTCTCTCCAGGTAGGAACCCTGAGAAGATCATGGGAGGTGATTATATAAAATGGTAATGTGAAAGCATGGTGAATTGTTATATGTGAAGATGACTCTGTCCAGAAGAAGTAATGATAGATCAGATGAGCTCACCTTGGCCAGGTGGGGTGATGTAAGTGCGTCTGGGGTTTGACAGAACTTCCCCATCTCTGATGATACCCACGCCAATCTTATTAGCACTGCCCTCAAATCCAATCACAACAGTCATGCTTTCTGCTGGGAGAATGAAACACGGACCATTTAATGACAATACACAAGATACAGCTATATATGTGTGCGTTTGAGTGCGTGTTGAAAGTTTTAAAAATGTAAAATGTCAAAATTAAATGTAAAAATGTCAAATTTAATGTTACAATTAAATGAAAATAATTAAATTATGTCCTGCTATCAGAGATCTTGCGACGCATGCTGATGGATAAAACATGATCCGCCTGATTGTTAATAACATTTATAGATTAAATTGTTAAATTGTCGGGTTGCCCTTTTTTTATACGTTTATTATAATAATTCGTAGCATACTAATAATTATATTTTTGTCTTGTTTTGTCTCTTATTTTCACTGCTTCTCCACTCTTACCGAAAACTTGCTGGTTGTAGGACCACAACAACAGATAACATGGATTTTACTAAATGCCTGGACGAAAACGATGGGAATATTAGTTTAACAAATTGTTAACGTTATCCAAATATATTCCAAAGCTACTGTTTAATAACAATTTGATATACAAATGATAAATAAAAATAATAAAAAAAAAACGTTTTCAAACACCACGTTTAGTCAGGCAATAACTCGGACAGCTCTTAATGGGGAAATGTGCACCTCATGGACATTCCCTGCAGAAAGCTTCCGTTAGTGCAGAGAAAGCTTCCTAGTTCTGCACAGATTGAGGCTTCACCGTAAACTCAACTAACGTGTTAGGTAAGAAAGAGTTGTTTGTATATAATAAAATGTTAATTTATATCTAATGAGTTTTCAACGCGCTCAATATAAATGTGTCTATTATAAACGCAGAGCGCGCGAGCCATGCATTTGTTCTATTGTCTCATTCATTCAGGCCGCACTTTTGGACAACTTAGAAACTTGCTTGATAATATATTAATATATTATTCCAGCATACTCTGCAAAGACATGCATTTTGGTTTATAAATTTCACAAATTTTATGTAAGTGGTTTAATTACTTGTGCGAGAGTTAAATGAGTTCAACGGCCTTTGTTGTGAATGTTTGCAGCGCCTGAAGCATTGCTCATTCATTCATTGCGCATGTCCTCTCTTGTAGGTGTTTGTGTGTGTGCTTTTAGTTGCGTACGTGTGTGAGGTATTAAAAGAACTGTAAGCATGCCTAAAAGAGCCAAGAAGAATGAGGAAGCTGTGGATGGGGAGACTGGCAATGGAGCAGGTACAGTGTTTTAATAAATAAAAAAAGTTTACATCCTCAAAGAGTGCATCAGATAACATTGAGCTTTCTGTCACAGAACCTGCAAAGAAAGAGAAGAAGGGGAAGGAGCCAGAGGCACCGATTCTGTACGAGGATCCTCCTGATCAGATGACCAGTAAGGATGGCCGTGCGGCTAACATGAAGATCACCTCCTGGAATGTGGACGGTCTGCGTGCATGGGTCAAAAAGAACGGCCTTGATGTGAGAATGCAACATACAAGACATCGATTGTGTTTTACTTGTACTGCAAGGCCCTTCTTAAACAGTTTGTCCAGTCTCTGTGTCAGAGGTACCAACCCTTTTCCACTCGTTTGTTGTTGTCTGTTTGCAGTGGGTGCGTAAGGAGGATCCAGATGTGCTTTGTCTGCAGGAAACAAAGTGTGCTGAGAAATCTCTGCCATCTGATATCACTGACATGCCTGAGTATCCGCACAAGTACTGGGCTGGATCAGAGGATAAGGAAGGTTACAGCGGAGTGGCCATGCTCTCCAAGACTGAACCGCTCAATGTCACCTACGGTATCGGTAAGTGTGTTTATACAGATTTTAATTTTGTATGACCAATGTGAATTGCATATTCTCCATGGCTGTGAGATTGTTTTGCTTATAGCGTGCATTTGAAGACACAGTGCCCACAACCATCTTTCCAAATTTGTAATGAGAATTGTTCATAAATCTTCTGACAACATGTCTCCCTAAAATAAATGCACAATGGTTTAATGATTGAGACCTTTGAATATTATTTTACAGTGCAATAGTAGTATTGCAAGTCACGTACTTCTTTGATTTCATTCTTGTAATTTAAATATTAATAATAACAGCAGTAGTAGCAATGCAATAATAATAATATTAGTAGTAGAATTAAATACTTTTTGCGATAGTAGTGAATTCCTTTTTTGATTGATTTCTTATTTAAATACTACTACTGCTAATAATAACGTTGTTATTATTATGATATGGCCATATTGAAAATGTTGTTTAATCAGTTATTTAATTTTTTTATTTTACAGTACAATAGTATTATTATTGCATTAGTGATGTTTGTAAATTTATTTAATCCTTATTTAAATAATATTTTTTGTTGTTATTATTATAGTCATATTGATTTCTTCTGTTCAACGGTTGCTATTCTTTTCATATTCATAAAAATATAAAATGAAAATCTATTTGGTTTTAAATGTCATCTAATTGTTCCCAATCCGTTAAGTTTAAAATCTCTTTCGGCTTCAAAATAGGTAAAGAGGAACACGATAAAGAGGGCCGAGTTATCACTGCTGAGTTTCCGTCTTTCTTCCTGGTCACGGCGTATGTGCCCAACGCCAGCCGTGGTCTGGTGCGTCTTGACTACCGCAAGACGTGGGATGTTGATTTCCGTGCCTACCTGAGCGACTTGGACAAGCGCAAGCCCCTGGTGCTGTGTGGAGATCTGAATGTGGCCCACCAAGAGATCGATCTCAAAAACCCCAAGGGTAACCGCAAGAGTGCAGGCTTCACCCCTGAGGAACGCGAGGGCTTCACCGAACTTCTCAAGGCCGGTTTTACCGACAGTTTTCGGGAGCTGTATCCAGAACAAGCCAATGCCTACACCTTCTGGACCTACATGATGAATTCACGAGCCAAAAACGTCGGCTGGCGTTTAGACTACTTTTTGCTGTCCTCTGCCTTACTCCCAGGTCTGTGTGACAGCAAGATCCGAAACACGGCCATGGGAAGTGACCACTGTCCTATTACCCTGCATTTGGCCGTTTAGATCAGGTTTCAACCTTTTCAGTTCCGTATATATCTGCATAGACACAGAAGGGTCTAGTCCTGTTAGTTCTAGATTAGTATTTCCTCTCTATAAACCAAATAGAGGTCCACACACACACAGGAATATGTGTGGTGCAGACACGCATTGAAAGGAATTGTAGTTAAGTTGTTTTGTAGTTTTGCAGCTTTGGTGAAGACTGCTGTTATTGGTCACCTGAAATCAGATTTTGACACTAAAATATCAACAACAACAAAAAAGTCATTCATTTGAGCTCTCATCACATTTTAGATTTTCAGTGTTTAAAAAAATGTCAAGACAATATCTAAATGACAAACCTTGCCAAACTATTGTAATAAACATTCTCTCAGTGTTGGTTATGGCAAAATGTTTTGAAGCTTGTAAAATACCTTGACCTGCAAAGATATATGATGTGTCTGATTTGAAGTCATAGTTCTTTGGATTTTGTCTTTGGTGCTATTTTAACCTTTGAAATCTACAAAACTCTCGATTGAATGATGTTAGTGGTAGTTAAATGTTACATATGCCACATATTAGTTCCAAAAGACCAATGATTTTGCTAATTTGCTCTTTTTTCCCCATTTTCTGTCTGTCTGTAGACATTTTCATGTTTTGAAATAAAGTAGTTTATAAAAAAAATAAGTAACTTAGTCTCTGTTCTTATTTTCTTTTTTTTTTAACACCATATAATTCTTATTAACAAACGTGTTTTGAGTATAAAATGGTTAGACTATTAATGTGCAAATGAAAATGAACCTGACTTGTGTTATGCATATATATTAAATGCTTTTGTACACATTTTAAAAGAAGCAGGTGAAAACCGTTTCGTCTGTAACAATAACGTTATACTGTTGTCCGAACAGCTCATAAGAAGTATGACAATGCTAGACAATAATCTCTTAGTTACATTTATTTTATATTTAAATAACATATGTATTAAAATTGCAGATGTTTTTTTTTTATTAGTATGCCAAAAATATACAAAGATTTGTACAAGCATATACAACTTGCAACAAGTACAAAAACACTCATAAGAACAAGTAAAGTGAAACAATTCATGCCAAGGGTAAAAATACATCAATTAAAAATAACAAAAAGCTTCATAGGTCTTTCTTGCTTTTTTGTTCTTAATTTTGTCTAATGTAGTACCATATTGTTTAACTTCTTTTATAAAATGTTCAAAGTTTGGCTAGGCTTTAGAACATTTTTTCACATGAATGTGATATATTCCAAGCAAAATTAAGCACATCGTACTTTCGAAATCAACAGGGAAATTATTATTATTTTTTATTATTATGCTTTAAACGACATATACAAAACAATACAACAGACAATATCAATCCAGGGTAACAAATGATAAAAAATAAATAAATAAATAAAATAATAATAAATAAAAAACAAACCGACAGGGAAATTCCAAATGGTATGGCGAAAACTCATGAGCTTCAGTTACGTAACGCGACTTTCGCCAATGGCAGGAGTCGGTATGGTGCGTTATTAATATTTATGAGAACACGTGATCGAAACTCTCAGAAGGTTACAACAGCAGCGTTGCATGAGTAAATTAAATATTCATGAGCTAAATCCACGGCCTCATCCTTCATAATAAAAGTCCAACTCAATTTTACCAATTTCTAAAACATGAAAATAAATCCATAATTGTGCCTGAACTTCCAGTCTAGATTAAACAACATTAACAGTAAACCGCATACTAAACAACAGCGAACGGAAAGAATGGTTTGAGAGCTGGGTTTGTGAGATGGCCTCGCAAAACTAGTATAATGTGGTTTTGCACCACCAGAGGGAGAACTCGAATTAGACTGTAGACCAGACCAAAGCGGATTAGACCGGAATCTGTGTGGTTCAGTCCAGTGTTTGGAAACGAACGAAATGGTCAAGTGGAAAGCGCATCGAAATTAAAAAGTGTCCTTTCTAATAGAGCCTTTCTTCTGAATTATGACGTACGGCTGTTAAAAATATCCATTACGAGATTGTTTAAACTTGACTGAAGTTGTAAACAATGGAAGAAGCGCTTTGGAGCAAGAAAATCGAAGGTGAGTAATTTCCTTTCCTCTTTTTTTGTAAAATACAACACAAAAAATCAGCACGTTAAAGTGTAATAAGAAATTTAATGTATTCAAGTCAAATGTTTCATTTTCAAGATTATCACGTAACTTCCTTTTAAATGAAAGCACATCTGATAGGTTCTAATACTGTATTTTGATTCATTTAAATTTTAGGGATTTTTAAATCAAAATGCATTAACAAGATATGCAACTGCAAGAGATTTCAATCCAGATTATAAAGTCAAAGCTGTTTAATATACATGCGTACGATGCCTCTCATTGCATGTGTTTCTTATTCGTCTTGTTTTTAATTCTCAGACCCTCTTTCATTGATGAGTTTCATCATTCCACCGTCGAGGTTACTGTCTGCAGCCATGTGGCAGGTGACTGAACAGAGACAGGTCCAGCACTATGGGATGCTGGAGGAGTTTGTAAACATGGTGACCGAGACACTGCCAGAGCTTCTTGATTACAATCAAAGAACTCAGCTGATATTTGGCTTAAGAGCAAGGGTAAGAAACTACACAGAGTTAAAGATTGAGCTTTCCAAGAGACCGTAGGTTTTGGCATTATATCGCTTATTCTTCACAGCGTCTTTTGGAGTTGTGTCGTGGTAAATATCAGGTTGACCTGGAAGACATTCAGCATCACTTGGACCGGATCCATGCTCCTCGTGTCGTCAGTGCGATCAATGAGGTCAAGTCATGTTTAGAACCCATTTGGAGGTTTTTAAAACATCACAATTCAAGCAAATTTTTAATAGACTTCATATATTACAGGTGGTTGATGAAGACATGGAGGAATCTGAGGCCTGTTTCTTTGGCCTTGTTCGGACCCTTATCAGCAACCCTGAAGAGAGAGAGAATTTCTTCCAGGTTACAAACACACAGACATGTTCACAACACTTGGTTTTTCTGTTTTGGTTTCTGTGCCATGAAATGAAGGAATTCTTCCTCAACCCTGTGTAATTAATAGAACATTTTCCCAGAAGAATACGGCCCCAAGTTTGACAAAAACCTGCAGACACTTATGGAAGACTTCCTCTTGCGGTTTGATCGGATGATGTCAGTCCCAGACCTTTCACAGGTATGTCAATAAACATGGAAAGATATAAAGAAACTGAACACTCTTGTTATATTACTAATGTAGACGTTGGTCTGGTTGTGTTCTTCAGACGGTCTCTTGGCTCAGGACCTGCCCGTCTATTCTGGAGCAATGCCTTTATTCAGTTTCGGTCCCAAAGCAGATGAAGACCCTGCTTGAACACCACAGAGCTAAAGGAAATCTTCAGGACAATGGTACCAGTTTTTTTTTTACCTTGAATTACATCATATCCATGTGTAAGGTTATATCAGATGCGTTTTGACTCGCTCACTCTGTTCTTTTGTCATTTTTATTGTATAATCCACATATGCAACTGTTTCACCAACGAAATCTGAATTACAAAGGGATAGTTTCACTAAGGATAACCATTTGCGAGGTCATAAAGAAATAGTTCACCCAAAACTGAAATCCAATACAAGATGTAAATGAGATTGTTTCTTCCTGGGAACAGATTTTGAGAAATAACTTTTCATCATTTGTTCACCAATGGATCCTGTGTAGTGAATGGGTGCCGTCAGAATAAGAGTCCAAACATATGATAAAAACATCAGAATAATCCACACTCCAGTCCATCAGTTAAAATCTTGTAAAGTTGAAAGCTGTGCGTTTGTTAGAAACCAATCTAATACTACGACGTTTTTAAGTTTAAATCATTGCATCTGGCCAAAATACCAGTCCATATTCTATAATAATATTTCCTAGTTGTCATCATATAACCATTCTGCAACTTAACCACAACTGAAGTCCTCTTCAGCAAACACAAAAACTTTTAAATGTACAACATAATTACACATGCAAAAAAAAAATGCAATTAAAAAGCCATAAAAAACAATGAATGAACATTTGCTTAGCAGAAAATAACTATCATGCTACACAAACACCTTTAGTTAATTATTCTCCCCACAGGCACCTGACAAGTGTTTGTAAGGATGATCTTTAATTTGATGTTTAATTTGTCTATTTGTCTTTCTCTGTTGCAGAGCATGTTCACTCTGCGTATAACAGCTGTACAGTTTCATCTCAATCTCTCCCTCCGCTGGTTCGAGTCGTCATTTCCAGCGATCACACAGAATCTGGTGACCCGTCCGAATCAGTAGCCGGTTTAGATGGTCAAGACACCGATGAATGCCACACTTCAAAACCCTTGTCTGATGTTGATACACTCGGCTGGATGTCTAAAAAGAGAAAATTCAAAGTAGAGATAGAGGAGAGAGAGGATGAAGAGGATGATGATGATGATGATCAGAGCTGGCCAAACACAGGTGCTGGATCTAGTAGAGAGATTAACGGTTGCGTTGGTGAAGAGCTGAATCAGACACATGCCAAAAAAAACTCAAAGAAGTCCTCTAAAAGGAAAAGAGACGAGTCCAGAGAGTTCACATTTATCGATCATATGGGTGCATACACAGGTCAGTTCATTGTAATTATCTTTGTTTTGATTACTTACTATAATATACAGTAAGCAGCTGAGCAGATTCAAACTCTTTTCTGCTTTATTTACTCAGAAGAGTCTTCCTTCCAGACCTCTGATGCTTCAAAAGTCCCTTGGTCAGAGGAGGAGACGCTTTGCCTCATTGACATATGGGGAAAAGACAGCGTCCAGCGGAGTCTAAAAGACTGCGCTCGCAACCGACACATATTCAACCTCATCTCGAAGAAGATGTTCGAGAGAGGCTTTACCAGAACAGCAGAGCAGTGTCACACCAGGATAAAACGCTTGAAAATGAGCTTTCGACAGTGCCATGAAAATATGTGAGCCGCAGTTTCAGTCAACATGAAATAGGCTCTCTTAATGAAGATTTTTGGTTTTCTTGTTATTATTTGGAAAGTCTTTTAAATGTGGACTTTAAAGAAATATTTTAGGGTCACAGCACTATTTAAGAGTTAGGAGTCAGAATGATATAAAAATGTATATATATATATATATATATGTGTCTATATATGTATATATATATATATATATATATATATATAATAAAAGAAATACAAATATATACATTTTATAATTAAAAAAAAAAAAAAAACTTTTTATATAGCAAGAATACATTAAATGATCAAAAGTGATAGTTAAGACTGGAAAATATGTTACAAATTGTTCCTATTTTAAATGAATGCTGTTCTATTTGAACTTTATATTCATCAAAAAAAAAAAATGTTTAAACTGAAGTAATGAAGGTGAAAATTCATCACAGGAATAAATTATGTTTTAAAATACATTAAAATAGAAAGTGCACCAATATTACTGTTCTATTGTATATAAATGCAGTCCTACTGAGCCCAAACTTTTCAACAGCAGTGTATATATAAATCTTATAATAAAGCTGTTTTTCTTTCCTGTAATTGTAAGCGAACTGAAGGTGTGTTTGTTTGGCAGTGTGAAAGGAGAGAAATCGGAATGGAAGTTCTATAATGTTCTGGAGAAAATTCTGTGCCGTAAAGAATCTACAGAACAGGAAGACACTATTACTGACATCAGCGTTCCGGAAGATTCCTCAGGACAGCAGGCGGAAGACACTGACTGGGATGTTCTCGGTCATGTCGGACTAGAGGGTACTCTATTTTCTATTTCTATTTTATAAAAGAGGTGACATATTGTTAACCAAATTTTCACGTATGCCCTCTCAAGGCACCAGGAATATCCCATGGACAGACCAGGAGACGCAAACCCTCATCAGGATCTGGGGAGAGGACAAAACCCAGCGAGAGCTGAGAGGGGTTCTCCAGAACGGACACATCTTTGCCATGATCTCAAAAAAGATGGCCACTCACGGTTACATGCGGACAGCAGAGCAGTGTCAAAGTAGAGTGAAAAGACTGAAGCTGTGCTTCAAACAGTCTTACGAGAGTAAACAGTGAGCGCCATTACAATTTTTTGCAACATTGTCAAAAAAATTCAAACCCAACAAGCAAACCCATCTGACATGGGAATCTAGAGAATATAATTCATTACACTGTTTATTTTGAATAACTAAAAGTGCTATTCTCGATTCTTTTTGCAGCACTGAGGGCAAAGAACATATAGAATTTAAATTCTATAAACAGATGGAGAGAATTATGGCTAATGAAGAGCCATGCTCAACACAGATCAAACAGGAGGACTCAACAGACATTGAATATCAGGCGTACAAGTACCAGAAAATAGGTTTGTACCTGTCATCCATGTGAACTATTGTTCTGTATTACTCTACTGTACAAAAGATTGAGGTCAGAATTGTAAAAAAAACAATGTATTATTTTAATTAGCAACGATGCTTTAAATCAAAAGAGACAGTAAATACATTTATAATGCAAAAAAATATTCATGTTTTATATAAATGTGATTGTTTTAAACTTATATTAATCAAAATCTTCTTTTTAAAACATCAAAAAGTTCATATCAACGCTAAAAAAACTTTTTTTTAAGATGAAACACAAAGAGTTCTTATATCTGTCATCTGTGGGGATTTAAAAAATTCTAAGCATGTGTCATAAACTGTGTCATGTCCATCTATCATCACCCGGCGCAGAAACAGCAATGAACTGCATGGAGGATAGAAAGAAGGTTGCCTGGTCCGATGCCGAGACCGTGATTCTCCTTCAGTTATGGGGTGATGAGCAAGTCCAGCAGAACCTTCAACGCTGCCCTCACAATGGACACATCTACTCGGAGATCTCCGAGAAACTGAACGGTCACGGATACCTGCGCTCCGCTGAGCAGTGCCACACCAGAATCAAACGACTCAAGATCAGCTACAGGCAGTGCATGGACAGCTTGAGGTCAGTGGACCTATTCAACGTGCTATGCAGCTTAAAATAAGATTGAAGCACATTAACACATCATTTATGAATATGGCTTGAGCACTAAATATAATCTGTAATGATTTCTACACATAATTTCAGTGTGTGTGTTTTTTTTTCTGTGCAGTTCACCTGAAGCAGAACGTGTCGAATTCAAGTTCTATGATCTGATGGAAGATATTTTTCGAAGGAATGCTTCCTCCAAAGTGTCAGGAGATAACGAAACCAACAATGGCATCAAATCGGGTACTTTTCTTAAACATCTAGTCAGTGTGCCAGATCGGAAATGTCTATTCTTTACTTTATTCTCAGGCCATCCAAGATGTTGATGAGTATTTTGTTCTTAGGAACAGATTTGGAGAAATTTAGCACTTCCATCACATCCTCTGCAGTGAATGGGTGCCGTCAGAATGAGAGTCCAAACAGCTGATAAACACATCACAATAATCTACACCACACCACTCCAGTGCATCAATAAATGTCATGGTGGAGCGAAACGCTGCATGTTTGTAAGAAACAAATCTGTGGAGTGGTGTGGATTACTTTTTTATCAGTTTGTTTGGACTCTCATTCTGACGGCACCCATTCACTGCAAAGGATTTATAGGTAAGCAAGTGATGTAATGCTAAATGTCTCCAAATCTGTCTCATTATACATAAAACCAGGGTTATGTATTACAGTATATTTGATTTTGTCAAAATATTGAGCACAAAAATAATTTATATTAAAGGCTGTTTTTGATACTCCAGTTAAAATAAAGTCTTTCCCTCTGTCAGGATCCCAGGACATCTGCAGCAGTTTTAACCAGACAGCATCCTGGTCAGACTCTGAAACTGTAGCTCTTATAGACATTTGGGTGGACGATGAGGTGCAGGACGCCCTGAGAGGATCTGACCATAACATCCAGGTGTTTACTGATATAGCAGAGAGAATGAACAATCAGGGATTCCTAAAAACACCAGAGCAGTGCAGATGGAAAATCAAGAACCTGACAAAGAGTTTCCAACAGTCTTACGAAAGGAAAAAGTGAGATTATATTGGCTTGTTGACACTGGCTTTAACTTCTCATCCACTTAATTTTCTTTTTATCTGAGGTTTAATCATCTCTCCATATTGTTCTCATCTAGATGTGGCATAGAGAACGCAGATTGCAAGTACTATGATAAACTGGAGCAGGTTCTGGTTGATGAGGACTTTTCACTGTGTGTCTATGATGATGAAGATGATAAAGATGCAGGTTTGTGATTTTGAAATTCATTCAATCTGTTTTAGGTGAATCTGACAAGTGACATTTCACCCCAAAATAAAAAAAAGTGTAGGACCATCAAGTCTCTTTTAGATGTTTTAATTTAACATTTTCCGTTATAGCTATGATAGTCATTACTATAATTGAGTGTGTTTTATTACTAGAATACCAGCAGGCAGCCATGGTAGCTGTATCTGAATCCGGCAGGAAGATGACCTGGTCGGACCGGGAGACGCAGGCCTTGCTGGACATTTGGGGTGATGACCGTGTGCAGCACAGCCTCATGTCCTGCCCGAAAAACAGGCACATATACAGATATATTTCAAAGAGAATGATGGCACTGGGTTACAACCGAACAGGCGTGCAGTGCCACTCACGTGTGAAAAGACTCAAGTCCCAGTTTTACTATGACGGGTGAGTGAGAACCAGACTCTGCAGGCTTTTAATACTGCCGTTAAAGTTTGTTAATGTATTGATGACCAGTTGTTAAAGATTATGTTTAGAATACAATAATTATATGCTGCTTTACTGCACATCATACACTACAGGTCAAAAGTTTGGAATAATAAAGATTTTATTTTAGCAAATTTTTTTTAAATGAAAATAACAGAAAAACAGTAATATTGTGGAACATTGTTACAATTTCAAATAACTGGTTTTCATTGTATTATATAAAATAAAAATAAAATAATTATTGTGATAATGAAGCTAAATTTTCTGCATCATTAGTGTTACATAATCCTTCAGAAATCATTCTAATATCCTGCTCAAGAAACAATTATTTTTATTATAATACTTTTTTGTGTGTGAAATCATTACATTTTTCTGAATTCTTTTATGAACATGCTAAAAAAAAAAACAGCATTTATTTGAAACGGCAATCTTTATTGTCACCTTTGACCAGTTCAATTTGTCCTTGCTGAATAGAAGTGTTAATTTCTTACTTTAAAAAAAAAAATCTTACCCCAAACCTTTGACTGGTAGTGTACGCAGTTTCCACATTTTAAAATAAATTAAAAAGAAAAAAGTTATTTTAAATTGTGATATGTCACAATATTATTGTATTTTTAATCAAATAAATGCAGCCTCAGAGCATTAGGATCATCTTTCAAAAACATAAAAAATGGTGTATATGGTTAATATTTAATGCAGTATAACAAGCTATTGCTATTCTGAGAATAAATGTAATATTTTTAATTGTTTCCATCTTTTAATGTGTTTTTCAGCAAAGAGGAGTGTAAATTCTATGATCAGCTGGAACAGATTATTTTAAAGGACAGAACATCTGAAGGCCAGGACATCAGTGAGCTGGAATCCATAACCGATTCCGATTCAGGTTATTAATCTGAAAATTAGCCTTTTTTTTATCCAACAGAGAAAAATATTGTTTCTTTAAAACTGAAATGAGTTAATCATGATATAAAAATGCTTGAAAATAATTTATAACGTTTTTCATGTTATGCATTTGTATTTGTAAAATGTGTTTGCATACCCAGACTCTCTAGCACTCTCCAAACCTCTCACTGCGGACGGGACGAAGCTGGCATGGGGTGACAGTGAGACACACACACTTATATCCATCTGGGGGAGTGACGCCATCCAGGAGAGACTGAAAGGCTGCATCAAACGCAAACCTGTATTTCAGCAGATTGCACTGGCCATGGCCGAGAAGGGCTACAGCAGAACAGACGAACAGTGTCGCTCCAGGATCAAAAGACTGAAGGCCAGTTACCGCCAGTGCCTTGACAACTACAGGTACATATAACTTCTGATCTCAAAAGCAGAGTATTTAAATATGCAAATTTAATATGACAATTACATTTTTTTTTTTTTTTGGTCATCGCAACCCATAGAAATGAAGGAGAGCAGGTGGAGTGGAAATTCTTCAAACAGCTAAATAAAATATTTGAGAAGTACCCTCTAGATGATGCCGAAAGCACCATGGCTCAGGAGCCAGAGGCAGTTGGGAGAAAAAAACACTAGCAGGTCTGCAAATGCACAGAGCTCAGGTGAATCTGAACTGTGAACAAGTAAATTTAAAAGTAAATGTACCTACGTCACCTTTAATGTCAATCCAAATGTACTAGGGCATATATGGTTGAAGAAATAAAAACACTTGTTGTTGGTAATCAGCCACATTTTGCTACTGCACTTTTCCAGTCTGACTACGCTACACTAGTCTGGAGGAGGAGAGACCCATATTCTCCTGGATATCTGGACTGAGGATTATAAACCACATCTGACGGAGGTACTTTCTATCATGTGGACTGTGGAGGATGGCAGAAGGACTCACACAAACCTTTAATCAGCTGGATTCCAAGCATGGGACATAACACTTTCACTATCAAGCAACAGAAATACAGAACCTTATTTGTGCATCAAAATACAGCACCCTGGCACTGTATTATGTGCATTCCTGTACATTTGAAAGAATTTGCATAATGGTGCTGTTGCCATGTGGTCTCACATTTTCACAGGGTCAAGTTTAACACTGAACTGAATTTGTCTCAGCTGATGGCGATTTGCATAGTAAGTTAAGAACGTGCATTAGTCTAATGAGATCTAATGAGTAATATGATCCTTACAACCACGGAACTGATACAAATAACAGGAAATTAGAAGAAAGAAGTATGAAGTTAAAGTCTTTAATTGAAATGAATATTTCTTTTAGAGCATAATGGAATAACTGGGAGGAATTTAGTAAATCTTTTTCTTCCTGGTGCAAAATGATTTCTCTGATGAGTGCATATAGTCTTAAAAAAAACTACCGATGTTGGATTTATATTGTATATTTGTATTATAAAAGGAAACAAATTAGTGCTACATGGGTAAAAACACTGAAAAAAACTTCCATTTTGTACATTAGCTTTTCAAGTATATCAAAATGTAATATATACACATTCTACAAATGTAAGTTACTGTTACACAGGATGATGCCAAAGCTCACTGCTCAAATCTCAATCTCTTTTTAAGAGTATCCCATGTGTGGTATTGGTATGCGCCAAATTAAAGATGAATTTCACATCCAGTCAGAATCGGTACAGGAAATGTGTCTTCAAAAACACACTGCATTATTCAGTGATGGTAGAAAAGTGGAGAATATGTTTTGTTACAGTGAGTTTATCCAATATGCTTCTAAATTTTAGAGGTGGACAACCATAAAAACTATAGTATTTTCAGAGGTTTTAATCTCACATTGTTTTTGTTCTTAGGTATTTTACTGTGCAATAAACATATTATTTATTGGTTTGTTTGTTGAGGTGTCTTGTCCAGCATGATTGAGATATCACAGTGACTAGGACAACAAGCCTTCTGGATTGAAGAACTTTATTGTTGTAAACCTTAAGGAATAGTTTACCCAAAACTGAAAATTTACTCGCCCTTGACCCATCCAAAATGTAGATTTTGGAGAAATTTAGAATAGAGTCTGCATTCCATCACTTGTTCACTCACCAATGGATGCTCTGCAGTGAATGGGTGCCGTCAGAATGAGTTCAAACAACTGATAAAAACATTGCAGTAATTCACACCACTCCAGTCCATCAATGTCTTGTGAAGTGAAAATGTGTGTTTGTAAGACCCCAATCCATCAAGACATTTTAACTTCAAACTGTTGCTTCAGGCTAAAATAGAAATCCTTTATACAAAATATAACTCTTGACTGAAAAAGTAATCTCATCTGAATCAGGAATGTCTCGATGCCATCATCAAGTTGATGGATGTGTTTCCAATGAACAAACAGATTTTCCATCAGACACTTAGTGATAGACTGAACCCTGGATCCCTTGTGGATTATTGTGATGTTTCTTTCAGCTGTTTGGTCTCTCATTCTGATGGCATACTGGAGAGGAACCATTGGTGAGCAATTTTCTCTAAATCCAAATTTCTCCAAAACTCATCTACATCTCAGATGGCCTGAGGGTACATTTTCAACAAACTTTCAATTTCCAGTGAAATATTCCTTTAAATGCCACAAACTATGTAAAGCAAGAGTTTATAAAGTATTTCCATGTGCAATTTAATTTATGGGTTGCATAAAGCATGGTGTAGACAACAAAATTGTATTACCTTTTAAAGTAATGACTGGTTAATCATGTGTCAGCTGATCATTGTTAAACTACAAGAGCCCTATATTCAATTAAGGGCTTTTGGGGTCTGGTTTCACGCGGCTACGTGTTTGGTCACAGCTCCTTCTACGATTTCCTCGTTCGCTCAAGTGAGTTCGTCTCATGCTTCTTAAGGGGCCCAGGGAACTTGAAGCTCCTCCCGCAATGAGAGCACTGCCACGGCCGCTCGCCCGTGTGGCTGAGCATGTGGTTCTTCAGGTGAGACGAGTGCTTGTACGTCTTCCCACATCTTTCACAGGTGAACGGCCTCTCGCCCGTGTGCACGCGCTCATGTCTCTTCATGTTCCCGATCTGAGAGAAGGCTTTTCCGCAGATCTTACAGCGGAATGGACGTTCTCCGGTGTGTATGCGCAAGTGGCACCTCAGCATCTCGGGTCCCGCAAACGTCTTGTTACAAAGGGTGCACGGGATCTTGATCCGCGGTCTCTCGTGGTTGCGCTGGTGCTTTTTCAAGTCAAACATGTAGACGAAGGACTTGCCGCAGATGGAGCACAGATACTGCCGCTCGCCTGCATGATAACCTTTGTGTCTTCGAAGGAGGCTGGCGTAGATGAAGCTCTTCCCGCATTGGTTACACTGGTACGAGCGCTCCATGGAGTGGTAGCGAACGTGAATGGACAGCTTAAATGCAGTCGGGAAGCTTTTGTCACAGTGAGGACACTGGTGTAGGTTCTCTGAGGTGTGGCATTCGCGGTGAATCTTCAAGTATGAGCCTTGGGAGAAGCTTTTGCCACAGATGGTACACTTGTATGGTTTCTCGCCAGTGTGCACACGGATGTGTTTGATGAGGTCTGCTTTCTTTCGAAAGGTCTTGATGCACTGCATGCATTTGAACGGTCTGGTGAGGGAGTGCGTTTTGATGTGATTGGTCAAGAAGCTGAGGCACCTGAAGCTTTTGCCGCAGTCTGAACACTGGAACGGCCGCTCGCCCGTGTGAGTACGCATGTGATTCCTCAGCAGGCATTCAAAGCGAAACTGTTTGTGACAGTCAGGACAGCTGTGTCTTTTCTCCTCCTGTGTTGTCTGGGACTCGGAGGGAATGGCCGCTGTCTTTTTGGAAACTGTGGCTCGAGGTGGACTGCTCTTTCTATGGATGATGGACTTCACAGACGGTGGTCTTTCTATTGCAGGGACGTAGATGGTCTCCTCCCTCACAATCTCAACAGGAGTTGGAGGCAAAACTGGAAGAGAGATGCCCTTTCCAGTTAATTCTGAGATCCACTGCTCTAAACTGACTTGCCTCACACCAGACGTTTCCACTATCTCTGACTGATCTAGAAACTGCAGTTGAGTCGCCTCCTCTCCCTCGTTCTCAAACTCTGACACCACCACGGTGGAGCCGTCCGTGGTCAGGTAGATCTGTTGGACTTCACAGACGCCCGAGTCTTTCTCTTCACAAAGTACCTCTTCTTCTTGTAAGCCTTCCTCTGCTTCTTCAGTGGCAGCTATTGCTGTGAACTCCTCACTGTCCACTAAAGGCTCAGCCTCTTCTGTGTAACTCTGAGACGGGCTCATTATGGCGAATGGCTGCTTGATCAGATTCTGATTGGTTCTCTGTGCCTTCTGATTCGATGATAATCGTCTCTTGTGCGATGGAGGTAGGGGGCAAAGTTTCCTCATGTTCAAAGGTAATGGCAGGCAAGACAGTTTCTTGTGCAAGTGGATGAGGCAAACAAACTACTTCAGCTGAAGGAGGAATGGACACTGTACAGACCAAAAGAGATGGAAAAAAAAAACCTTAGAAAATATTTATGCATAATATGAATATTATAGTTGACTAAAACAATACCATAAAATATTAAAATAATATAAACTTTAACTGATATAAAGAACAAAAATGTATTTTATTACAGCTGGCTACATTTCTCGTTAGAGGTTACTTAAACTTTAGAATTAAAATAAAAACAACTATAAACACAATAGTATTTCAATTGTACTAGATCACATTTCACCACAAAATATAAAAATGATCCTTATTGTCAAAATATAATATCACAAACCTAATAAATAATCAGTTTTAATTATTTGAATTACTTGATGTATTAAAAACAAATGAATCAAATTAAGCGTACATTCAGGATTTTAAATAATTACCTTAAATTCTTTAAATTTTGGGAGCAAAATATGACCCAGACATGTTTTGAAAGTTTTATATTAATTAAATATAAATTAAATGTCCTGTTTTCCACCATGTTAACAAATATGGTACAGAAGCAACAGTAAAGCTCACTTTCACTGATAACTCTCTGAGATTGCTCATTGTTTCTTGCGTGCAGTCTTTTGGTTTTGAAGTGCTGGAGAACATCCTTGATCTCAGCTGGATCTGAGAGTGGCTGCACAATCTCCTCCATCATCGAGAGGCCACCACAAAGTCGCGAGGCTGTCTGAGAAAGTCAGCATAAGATTTCAGATCAGATTCCCCTTAGATAGAACATTTTCTTCATTTTTTTTTCAATGCATTTTGCAGTCTTTCATCGAGGACACACCTCTTTGAGGTTGGGCACCGGCAGCAGGTCTTCCACTCGAGACAGGAACTCCCATGCAAGGCTCTGTAATACTGCATCATATCCTGATCCATATTCTACAGGGAAGACATTCTGAATACAAAGAAACAGTGGAAAGATATGGAAAAATTTTTAACAATTTTCATTCATGCTATAGATTCTACAAGAAAAGAAAGAGGTGAGCAAATCTAACCTGTATGAAATTCTCTTTCTTTTCAGCGTCCTCCAAAATGCTGTGCACCAATCTGATAAATTTGTTATTGATGATCTCACTTTCCACATCTTTACACTGCAACAAATTGAAAGCAAAAAAAAAGACACTGATACCTTGCTAAAACTGAATTTCTATATATAGTGCAATTACAAAATCAACATTTATTACTTTATGTGTGAGATTTCGAAGAGAATCCAGATGTGCTTGAATGATCCACAGATCTGGCATTTTATCCTTCAAACAAAGCTCTAATATCACCTAAAAGAAAAAAAGAAATCGCAAGGTTACTTATCTCAGACTGTGCAGTATAAAAAAAAAAGAAAAAAATGAGAGCACATTAAATATTTTGCTTAATCATGACCTTTTTCCGCAGGTGAAAGATCAGTTTATTGACCAGACTTCGACTCATGATGTCTGGCACGGTCTCGGTCACCAGCACCACAAATTGCTCCAGCTTCCCGTACTGCGTCACATTACGACGCTGAACCACCTGCCACAGAAACGCTGACATCAGCCGAAGAGGAGGCACAACCAGACGCAGTGCAGAGAGAGGGAGAGCTTGGGGGAAAAAAAAGTACAGATAAATATCAAGAGTAGAATATAAAAAGATCTTAATTCTGATAAAAATGTATTAGGATGCATTAAACTGAATTAAATGAATGCATACACATCAATTTATATGTAACAATTTTTTATAGACCGTAATATTTTATTCCACGCCACATGAAGAAATAAGGCTTACAGTTGTGTTAAAGCTAAACAAGTTTATCTGTAACCGATGGAGTGCAAAAATAAAAGGCTCAAAAATAATAAATTTGATATATTGTGCATTACCCTTTACATGCATGCTCCTAATTATTAAAAGAAAGCAAATTAAATGATGTTCTAATGAGTACTTTTAAATAATAACATGAATGTAGTTCTGGATTATAAATGTATTCAAACTGTCATTATTCATCATGGACATTTTTAGAAATGTTTTTCAACAATACAGTTCCAATAATAGCAAAGTAAATAACAAAATATTATTTTTTTTTCTGTGTACTTCATAAAAAAAATTAAATAAATAAAAGTGTTATGGGTGGTGTGTGTGTGTGTGTGTGTGAGAGAGAGAGAGAGAGAGAAACTTTAATAGGATTGGTTGTGCTAGCTTCACTCTCTTAGCATTTAGCTCCCAAGCTAAATAAAACTCACCCGCCTCGCGACTCTCTACGTTAAGGAGTTCCATTATTTAAGTTTACAATAAATCGATATTTGTCTTTTAATCAAATTCCGAACGCATCGTGTCACAGAATTAAACTATAATAGCGGTTAAACGCACTGGCGAAAGACTGTCGAGAAGTCGACCGAAGCAACGAACAACAACGCTCAGCCGGGATACCGGAAATAGCCGGAAGTAGGTCTTTATTACGCGCTTTTTTAAACACGTTTGAATGTGCACGACACCGCTTCAGGTCTGGAGGGAAACAGATTCGCCGTCACGCGTTGTAAAGCAAAACGTGTCCGTTTATATATTTGGAACAGATAAGTGAAATCCATCTTGTGCATAAGATAAATAGAAATGCGATTGAGTATTATGGAAGATTTATTACATTCATAATGTGGGAAAAATCGTGGAATTTGTGTTGTAAGTTGCCAAGAAAGAAAGTATGTCTTGGTGTTTTGTCAATTTACCTGAGTATTGATACCTGTTAACTTTTTAATTTGCTGTTTAGTTTGGATGAACTGGAGCACAACGCAAGTGAAGGTTTGTCAAACATCATTCTTCCTTTTTATTTTTGAGCTTATAAATTATGCCTGCATATTTTGAATACTTATTACAAATAATTTTCGAATTAAATTAAAATTAATTAATTGTTATTATTCCACAAAAAAAATAAAAATAATAATAATTATTGGACTTGATAGTGAAGGAAAAGCAGCCAACAAGTCAACATACATCTAAACTCTGTACCACTTTACGATTTTGCTCAATTAGTTAATGTATTCACTAACATAAACAAACCATGAACAATACATTTATTAGAGTATTTATTCATCTTTGTTAAAATCCTGTAGAAGGTATTGCTCATGCTTAGTTGATGTTAACTAAACCAGTTAACAAGTGTTAACTAATTAACCTTGTTGTAAAGTGCTACTGTAAACTCTTTTACTGCTGTTTTATGTTTTAACACCAGTGAATATGCCGATGAAGTCAAAGAAAATTGAATATTCACGTCATTCAGTTTTGTTTAAAGAGCTATAAAGTGTGTCCTTGAATATGCACCAAATCCCATAAAATGAAAGATTACTTCTGAAAACCTATAAGATTTAATCTAAAAACTAATCAATAGCAAAATTGTAAAGACATTAGATTATTAAAGGTTGATAAAGGACACATATCGATCAGAACAGACATTTATGACCCTGAACGAATGGCTTCTGCACCAGTAGAAGGAGATCAGGGCGGTGTGGGTTAACAGCATCATAGCCATATAACCACCAACCCCCCTTCATATCACCAAAGACGCAGTGTACTCAGATGGCCATTGCAGCAGCATCAAGAGCGTCTAAGAAATGTCACAAATAAACATCGGATAGAAGGTGGAGAATCTGCAGGCGAAGATAAGTGTGCCGAGCATTCATCCAAAGAGGATTTATGTTGAAACGAGGCTGTGAATAGGTGCTATTGGGTTGATGACCGGCCGTAAAACACAGACGGGAGAGATGAGGAAGGACAAAACAAAGGAAGGAGTAAAAGAGAGAGAGTGAAATGGTGGTAGATAAAGCACAAGACGGGGCCATGAGCTCTGCGCCGCCGTACGACTCGCTACCAGCTCGGCCGAGCCCTTGCCGTGCAAAAGAGTGGGAAAGAGAGCTGCACGGTGCTCAAAGACTGTCTTCCCCACTTCGTCCTGCTTTACCCTCCACTTCCCGACGGCCTTCTGTGCTTCCTGGATATCTGCTGTCACCCTCCAGAGAGTACACTGACCAACAACGTCTTTCGTTATCGCTGTGCTCGGAGGCCTCGCTGGCGCCCCCTGTGCCTGCTGTGGGTGCCGCCCCACCGTGCTGCCGGGCGGTGGGAGTCATGCCCTTGCTGCGCCTTGCACTCCTGATTTTCAGCTTCCTTTTTTGGGCTGCAGGTCTTGCAATCTTCACCCTAGGTGTCTGGGCACAAGTTTCGCTGTCCGACTACATGCTCCTCTCTGCAAACCGCTACCCAAATGCGCCCATCATTTTGTTATGCACAGGTGCTGCTGTGACAGCTTGGGGCTTTTTGGGATGTTTGGGAGTGGCTGCCAACCTTCCTTACCTTCTGCGGGCATATGGCTTCTTCCAGTTGGCCACACTCATGGGTGGACTAGCGTTGGGTCTTTCAGGGCTCTTTTACAGGGAGAATATTGCTGAAGGTTTCCGTAGCGGGCTTAAGAAAGCTGTTTTGGACTATGGAGAAGATGAGGGCCACGCAGATGCGCTGGACAGCCTGCAGAGGGCGCTTGAGTGCTGTGGCGCCGAGGGTTGGCGCGATTGGCTCATGTCCGATTGGGCTATTCAAGATTCTGTTTACTCAACAGGAAGTTCGGGGAATGATTCCTCCACTTTGTCATTACCAGACAGTTGTTGTATTAAACGTAAAGGCTGTCGCAATAGACCCTTGCCAGAGAGTGGATTCCGGAACATCAAGCTCGCAGGGATTCACACTCACGGTTGTTTCCTCAAAGTCTTCAGCTTGGTAAATGACAACGTCTTTCATATTGCAGCAACAGTCCTGGGTCTTGCTTTCACACAGGTGGCAGGTATAGCCCTCACATGTCTGCTTGCCAATCGTCTTTCACCCAGACTGCGAAGACGAGCCCGTTGAAATAAAAAAAAAGCATCATGAATTTGATTTCTCTAGACTTTCATATACTTACTGCAGTTTCTTGAGTTCAGATCAATTTAGAAACCAGTTAACATTTTTTGAACAAATGCAACAAATAAACACTGCAAGTGTGTTGTAAACGTTATTGAATGTCTAGTAAAGTATGTGCATTTTCTTATATATAATTAACTTTCTGATTGTTGCATGACTCTGAAGGACTAATGTTTTTTGTCCAATAGTCCATTTAGCTTCCATTACTGGCTTAAATGTTATTTATAAAAAGTTAGAAATTGTCTATATACCGTATATCGTATTCTGTAAATAGTTTTTCTATTTATGGCCCATTAGATATGTTACACTGATTGTGGAGTGCATGGGGTTTCTAAACAGTATACTGATTTGCTCTTGAATGCTTCACCGTCAGGTAATTGTACATTGATTATATAAATATTGTCAATTAAAAGAAAGAAAAAAAGACAAAAATATGTATTGTTCTTAAAAATAAACATAAAACAATAACTATAGAATGCATGACCAAGTGCACAATGTTGTTGTATTAAGGCTTGCTGACAATAATGTGATTACTCATAATTGTGAATTGTCACTTGTAACCCATTTCATTTGATATTCTGAAACAGAATATTAAACAAGCAAAATGCATGACTGAACTTGGTTTTATTTGTTTATTGGGATCTGATTCCCAATCGTGAAACCTGGGAAGTGCATGGAGCCAGATCGAATATGAGTTTGAAGAGAAGTAAAAACATGAATTGAAATGTCATTTTATTTTAATTTGTAATAAAAAATAAAAATGTGTTGAGCAACTGCATACCAGCAACTATTAACTTTGTAAACAATCCACTTTTAAACCCACTATGCACAGCTCCATCTGGTTGGGAGTTTGAAGCAAAATGGTGCATTTTATTCTGCTTTTTAAAATGGATTGATTTATGTTTTGACTCCCTAAAGGTAGCTGCACCAAACCTCAGTCTGCAATCTCAAACATTCTCATTTATGTCTGTATTTTCCTTTTTTACAACCCCTGCTGCAATTACAAGCGTGTGATTAATCACTGGGATCTGGGACAGTCTGTGACGCCTCTTTAATGGCCTGCCAGGTAGTGGATTGAAATTGATCTCAAATTAAACCTGCAAACAACTATGATTGCATCCTTCAGACTACTCTTGCTGTAAAATGTATTACTGCAGAAGGTGAATGGTAATAAGAAGAATAATTAAGATAGATAGATAGATAGATAGATAGATAGATAGATAGATAGATAGATAGATAGATAGATAGATAGATAGATAGATAGATAGATAGATAGATAGATAGATAGATAGATAGATAGATAGATAGATAGATAGATAGATTTGTTGTGGTTTTCTGTGCTCAGACTTGAGTCATTAATCCCTTGAAGGATTATGTTCTTGAGCAGATCTGTAAACCTTACAGTGCAAGTGCAAGACAAACAGTCATTAGTATCAGAATGGCCCAAAATGTCATGCCACTGCAAAGGCTAAAGTTCAACAACGTTGCACTGAAAAAGCTCCCGTTGGATTCGTCACTAGAACCGGGCTCACGGACCGTGACAGGAGCGTGTTTTTCCCGTGTGCAGCCTCAGACGCTGCCCAAGCCCACATTCGTCGCGGTATCCGAAGCGGCTCTTGCTTTACTGGGACTGAACACGGAAGATGTTTTACGTGACCCGCACGGGGCTGAATATCTAAGCGGCTCTCGGGTGATTCCGGGCTGTGAGCCCGCTGCGCACTGCTACTGCGGACACCAGTTTGGTCATTTCGCCGGGCAGCTGGGTGACGGTGCTGTGTGTTATCTGGGGGAGGTGGAGGTGGAAGCCGGTGCTCAGCAAAACTCTAATCCGATCAGCACAAGCCCCTGTGGTCGCTGGGAAATTCAGGTTAAGGGCGCTGGATTGACGCCTTATTCTCGGTACCGTTACTTTGGCCTCACTGCATTGATAGGTTACTCTGTATTTCCCTTTGTCCTTGTTGCAGTGTAATTATACATTTAAGTAGTGAGTTATTTTAATTAGGGTTAGGACTAGAATGAGGGCTTTGTTTATTGTTAGGTGTATGTAATTATGCATAATTTATTGTTATTACATATAGGAAGTATGTAACACCAAGAACAATTTTATATCCATATTAGGTGTACAAGGATAGATACAAGCTTTTCGCATTTTGGTCTGTTAAAACTAATAAGAAAATTATTATGCATAAATATATTGCAAAAATAATACCATTTTTATTAAGAAGAAAATACGTAATTTAAGCTTTTAAAAAGTTTTAATATTTGTTTATTTTATATGTAAGTAGGTTAATGTAATGCATGTGTTAACGAAAAGCATATGTCCTCTACTGAAGACAAAAATAAAAATGTATTTTTTCCAACATCAAACATTGTGCCACACTCCTATTTTACTCTCTAAAAACTTTTTTGTTGTTGTTGATGTTTTTGATTGAAACAGTGTAATTCTTAAGAACATGACTTATGTGTTGTATGTGGGTTTTACAGTCTTAAAAATGGCTAGATTGTGGTCTAGCTCAAGTTTATCTCTCTTTCACTTTGAATAATGAGCCTAAACCCACTCTTAACCCATAACAGATGTATTCATCTACATTGAAACCCTGAAAGGGATAGTTCACACAAAAATCAAATTAGGTCATTCAAGTCATTCCAAACCTGAATGATTTTCTTCTGTTGATCACAAAAGAACATATTTTGAAGAATGTAATGGTTACTAGCCATTAACCAACAAAAATGGGTAAAAATGTCTATGTGCTTTGTTTTAAAAAAGTAAGTTTTAGTGTCTGTGTATACTGTAGGCAGTCTGATGGGCGTAAAGTGCTCCGCTCCAGCATTCGAGAGTTCCTGTGCAGTGAGGCCATGTTTGCATTGGGAATTCCCACAACACGGGCGGGATCCCTGGTGACCTCTGACCTTTATGTCCAGAGGGATGCGTTCTACAGTGGCAACCCCAGACCAGAGAGGTGCTCAGTGGTTCTCAGAATAGCACCCACCTTTATCAGGTTGAGCACTTCTATTGATATCTATCAAGTTCAAAATCCTGAAGTTTGCTATATAAAGAAACTATTTATTGAATTGTACAGCCTTATATTACAAGGCCTTTTTTTAGATGTTACTCGTGTCCAAACTTGTCTAAGTATCATCATCTAAAAATCTTTTTTTTTTTTTTGGCTCTGAATTATGAATTACCTGCTTAAATTGGTCTGAGTTCATTAAATTGTACTGAATTTTAGCACTTTACATTGACTCATAACTCTCTCTCTATATTTCTCACATTTCTCAGATTTGGCTCGTTTGAGATCTTCCACCCTGTGGATGACTTCACAGGAAGACATGGCCCTAGTGTTGGACGTACTGATATTGGTGCACAACTTCTGGATTATGTCATTGAGACATTCTACCCTGAAATACAGCGAAGACATTTAGATCGCCAAGAGAGGAATGCTTCCTTCTTCAGAGAGGTTTTAACAATAAAATACATTTTAAAGACTTCATTACTGTTGCGTTAAAATACCAAAACCATAGAAGAACCATTTTGGTTCCCTAAAGAACCTTTCAGTGAATAGTTCATAATAGAACCTTATTTTATTAGTGTGTAGAACATTTTAACAATCAAAAAAACTATAAAAACTTTATTTAATTTTTTTAAATATTGTATATTATTTTATATTCCATGGAACTGCAAGGTGACCGTGAGGACTGCCAAACTGGTTGCCCTGTGGCAAAGTGTGGGATTTTGCCATGGAGTTCTCAACACAGACAACATGAGCATCTTGGGACTCACTATAGACTACGGCCCATTTGGCTTCATGGACAGGTTTGTTTAGCTCCACAGGAGAGCATTCAATTGCACAAAAATGCATCCGAAGTACATCCTGAAAGAACTTGTGCTTTTAATAATTGCTTGTATTATTAGTGTTTTCTAAAAACCTACATTGGTGTCATTTGCAGGTTTGACCCTGAGTTTGTGAGCAATGCCTCTGATAAGAAAGGTCGTTATTCTTATGAAGCTCAGCCATATGTCTGCCGCTGGAACTTGGGATGTTTGGCAGAAGCTCTTGGCGCCGAGCTTCAGTCTGCCAAAGCAGGGGTCATTTTAGATGAGTTCATGACCATTTATGAGGACTGCTACCTGGACATCATGAGGAGGAAGCTGGGTCTTCTGAGACAACAAGAACCAGAGGATGTGGAGCTGGTGGCCGATTTATTGAAGACTATGCACATCACAGGTATAATGAGAGTGAGGAGATATTTCACTTTCCGTTGAATGAAAGTTGACACAGATTCCTCAAAAACAAATTAATTAGCGAATATTTTCATCTATCGCTGTTCCATTACCAGGTGCAGACTTCACAAACACATTTCGTCTGCTGAGTGCCGTGTCCTGTCCTGCAGGTGAACAGAAAGACTCAGTAGTGGAGCTGATCGTGGAACAGTGTGCCTCGCTGGAAGAACTAAAGGTGGCCAATCACCCTGCAATGTGATCTGCACCCTCTCAGAGTCTAATCTTCACAATAATAAACAATTTAATGTATTTTAAAACCAGTTTATGTATATCGACAAATATGTAGATTTTATTATATTTTAATTTTCAGACTCTGAAGTGCTAGAATCTATTGTTTTGAGCAAAAGTGACCAAAATTTCATTCTCCTGTACTCTGCATTCTTCTCTTCATGTGATGCTGTCAGCACGTTGCAAGAAAGACAAGGCAAGAGAATTGGTATGTTGTCTGAATGAATTTGCATTGGTTTGTCTCTAGCGACTTTTAAAACCGAGCTGAAAAAGCATTATGAGCTCTAAACAGGTAAAACTGAGTTTTATGCACAATTACTTGTCACAATTATTTGTATGCCCTAGTATTTCTCATTCATTATGTCCTAAGTTTATTTATTTATTTATTAAAATATCCAAAAACCACTAGAACAGTGTTATATATTTTGCTGAGTTTTGTACCGTACTTACATTATCCCAAATGTTTGAAAGAATGTTTAAATCAAAATAAATAAGCAATTTTAACTAGTGACACGGACAGTGTCCATAGTGTCATTGTGTCACCTGCCAAATGATGTCACACATCCTCAATTTCAATTTAGTTTTGTAGGAAACATGGAAACACCAAAGATGTTTTAATATGTTTTATTAGACAGCTGACGACCGCACAGAGTAGCATTGTAACAGAACTTTCAAATGTAACTAATATGAAAAAACAGCATTTTAGTACGTCAAGTTAAGCGAAATTAAAATGAGAAATGTTGCCTTTAAACTAGCTTGAATTATTTTATTTTATTTATACAGTTTATTTCATTTTTATGGTTTTAGTTACAGTAACTGTGATTGTTGAACCATGGTTGAGACCCCTCATAATTACATATGTTCTAAAGTAAAAAGGAGGTTTGGAGATACTTAACACCTGTATAATGTTTTCCTTATTTTCTTTCATTTGTTGTACTTCTGTGTCTATTCTTAGTGAGTTGGAGATGATTCTCTCTATGGCGGAGACAAATCCAGGTATGTTCAACATGGTGGCCAATCAGCCGGAGGTCACCAAACAACTGGAGAAGATTGGCAGAATGAAGGAGCTTCTCATAATCAATGAGGTGGAGCTAAAAATCCAACAGAGAGATCATTGGCAGAGATGGGTCAAACAATACAGGTATAAATACATAGTAACAAGCTCTTTATTTTCATGTATACTAGGTACAAGTTCTTATTTTGTTAATAAATTAATATAAATGAATATACAAGTTTTAATGATTTAATGTAAAAAAAAAATCTATTTGAATTAACATGAATGAAAAGTCCAAGGCTTTTCATATGTATGGTCACCACGTTAGGAGACGTCTGGCCCATGAATGTGACGAAGCGAGTGACCCTGATGCAGTGGAGAAAGAACGGGTCAGATCTATGAACTCCACCAATCCCGCTGTTGTGCTGCGGAACTACATTGCCCAGAATGCAATTGAAGCAGCTGAAAGGGGTGACTTTTCGGAGGTCAGAGGTCATGATTGAAATGCAGTAATTTAAACAATGAAATTTTTGTGGTGTATTCATCAAAAAAAAAAAAAAAAACCTTTTCAGGTTCAACAGCTGCTTAAAGTTTTGGAGAACCCTTATTCGGTCAGTCCCAATCTGGAGTGTCCGGTATGGTCAGCAGGAAGTGGGTCAGACCGAGCTGATGGCAACAGCATTAAGGGACAGGAAGTTAAGGAGAACACAAAAAGAAAAGCAGCAGCTGATACTCACCAGATTCCATATAACAGTAAACCTCCTGCATGGGCCAGAACGATCTGTGTCACATGATCATCCTAAAACCTCCCAAACATCACAGCCCAATCCAATACAGAAAGAAAGCGAGAGAAACATTCTCTCTTGTGTTCCTCTGTATTGATCAGGTATGTTAGTGTTGAGGGAGGCTGAGCAACACACAGCACTCCTGCTCAGATAATGCAGAAATGGCCATATAGGTACAATAAATGAGGCATACTTTTTTTAATAAATGAAAAATATTTGTATTACTATGACATTTAGAAACTGAATAAATTGTTCATATTTTAATTTCACATCTGTTAATTCTGCAATTATCTGATCAATGAAGATTCAGATGTTCAGCTTAGCAGGCCTGTCTGAGTTTGACAAACAAGGAGTATCTTGTGCACAAATACAAACATGCATACTCTTTAATTATGGATTTATCACGTTTAATAGATAGTTCACCCCAAATTGTACTAGCTTGCTCAACAAGACGTTGTTTTGCATACAGTGAAAGTGGTTGCCTTTCTTCCAAAAAGCACTATAAAAGTAGTCTGTAAAAGTCTTCTAAGGTCTTCAATACTATACATTTTGTGATTTTGTGAGCGGCATATTTAATAAAAAACTGATGAATAAAGTATAGTTGACTGAATAGTCAGTCAATCAGATTTTGTTTAAAAACAAATTTTATTTACAATATTTTCTATAATAAATTTTGTTTTAATATCATGCTTTTATGTTTTATTTTGGTCTTACAATTTTATCATAGGCCATTATTCACAAGTAGTTGGACTCAGTATTAACAAACCAACCATTACAAAGTGAGATTTACTGTAATGTCATTGAGATGAGTTTAATCATTAACTTGATCCAAACACCATGATTCTAGTAACAGTATACATCTGCCAAGCCGTAAGAGTTCTGTATGTATGTTTCTGATATAACAAAAGCTGAACATGATTACACATACATTTGTTGCCTAAAATGTAAAGGCTGGAGACATTATAGTTTTGGTGATTCAACGTTCTTTGCATTATTTATTCAGTAAAGCAAATTGTTCTAAAACCCCTAAATGGTATTTGAATAATATTCAAAGCAGCTAAGTGTGAGCCATAGATGCCACACTAGATATGCTTCAATAAGATTTAAGGCAAATATACAGTTGCATGGATGAATGGATTAAAAAGATTTTATTTAGTCATTTATTTCACAGCGGTCAATATAACTCCCTGTCTAAAACTACTTTAAATTATTTTAATAATAATGCCACAATATGTTTTAGAAATTGCAAAAGTCAAAATGGCTACATCTCAGAATGAATATTTGTTAGGTGCACAACACATGTATTCAGTATGTGGATTCGGCACCTTACTGGGACACAAAGAGACACAGAAAGAGAATTTTACATTCACATTTATTAGAGTAGTTGAGTAGTCGTATAATACTACCTTACGAGGAGATTATGCATTAATCCATAAACAAAAGAACAGGCTACACAATAATAGCTGAGTAACTGAAGTCACTACTGATGAAGCTCTTTTGCATGCATTACAAGAATTTAAGATCTCAGTGGTCCTTAGTTTAATTAAAATTTGGTTATTAAATCAGACTATAACTTCCTGGCCTTTCTATATAGATTCTCTATAAAAGGGCAGATGAAAATACTGCATTAGCACAAGTGAAATTTAAGACCTGAGATCATGAGGGATTAGTGGTGAAATTGAAGACTGAATGCAGAGTTACTTACTTAGTAAAGCAAATCTAAGAGATTTCCGATGCAGTTTGAATAGTACTCAAATCAGCATGATGCATGAGACACGCTTCATTTCTCCCGTGCAGTTGCAAAATATACAATGACTGTGTTTCAAAGAAATATATGAGATAAGTGATAAGTGACGTGACATACAGCCAAGTATGGTGACCCTCACTCAGAATTCGTGTTCTGCATTTAACCCATCCAAAGTGCACACTTAGCAGTGAACACACACACACACACAGTTGGGGTTTCAGTGCCTTGCTCAAGGGCACCTCAGTCGTGGTATTGAAGGTGGAGAGTGTGCTGTACATTCACCCCTCCACCTACAATTCCTATGTACCACATATTAGCTTCAGGAAAGTACTAATGTTCTGTATGAACCTTAAATGCATTTGTTCGAGACACATTTGATTTCACCTTCTTGGACTTACAGTAAAAAGGTTTTGTTGAAGTCAGTCAGTGGGAGGAACCAGAGCTAAATAGACTGAACCAATCTCAACCTCAATCTCAACTCTATGTCCTATGGAGTAGGAGGCAACCTCAACATTTAAATATGCCTGATTCTAATCATGTGCTTTATCAAGAGTGGACCTGCTAATTTAGAGACGGAAAAACAAAATCAGGAGTGAACATTACAAGTGAGTTTCAAAATTGCACTTCAAAAATACAATTTTAGGATTTTGATGATATAAAAGCATAGATTTTCTGACTTCTTGCTGGTGTCGACTTTAATATTATTGCTGGTTTATGTCATTTTGTGTTATAAAGATCTGTAGAAGTGGAAATTGTTTGTAATTTCAAAGACAAATCCAGTGGTGTCCATATATTTAGTGACAAGCAACAATGTTGCTCATTCTATTTCTGAGTAAGTATCAATGCTGACAAATAAGCACATTTTTATTGTTTTTAACTCTGATGTATTTATATATTTTTTCTTTTACATGAAGTTCTAGGCAATACCATTTCCAGTGCGTCTGAATCAGTCAGACTGGTAAATGGCAACAACTCTTGTTCAGGAAGATTGGAGGTTTTCTATAACAATCAGTGGGGAACAGTGTGTGATGACGGCTGGGATCTCTCAGATGCTGCAGTGGTGTGTAGAGAGATGGGCTGTGGGGATGCTATTGAGGCAAAGAGTGGTGCTTATTTCAGACCAGGTGGGGGACAAGTATCAATGAGCAATATTGGGTGCACTGGAAATGAGCCTATGTTGAGCAGTTGCAGCTCTAAGAAAGCGGGAGAGTTTTACTGTGACCATTCAAAAGATGCTGGAGTCATATGTCGCTGTAAGTTGCTCGATTTCTCTTGAAATAAAAGCTGTTATGTTTCTGTATGCAATTAATAATTATTTCTGATGTCTGCTCTGTGTGGACATTAGCACTTGTCAGATTGGTGAATGGCAGTCACTCCTGTTCTGGACGAGTGGAGGTTTTCTATAACAATCAGTGGGGAACAGTGTGCAGTAATGGCTGGGATTATTCAGAGGCTGCAGTGATATGTACAGAAATGAGCTGTGGGAGTGTTTACGAGCAAAGGATCGGTGGTTTTTTTGGCCAGGGATCAGGACCGGTATGGCTTAGTGATGTACAATGCTCTAACTCTGAAACTACTCTGAGACACTGCACTTTTCAGGGATGGGGACAAAGCTCATGTGGACATGAGAAGGATGCTACAGTCGCCTGCGACCGTGAGTATAAAATCTTTTACACTAAGTTTAAAGGGTGACGTGCAGCATTTGTGGCATGCATTGGTTACCACAGAAAATAGTTTTTACTCTTTCCTCGGTTTTCAAGACACCAAGCTTATATTTTTGTTAAATCACTTACATCAATTAATCTGTAAATACATGAATAATACCAACATTATAACTGTGGATAGAATTTGGTTAATTTACATCATGCCACAAATGCTGTGCATAAAAATTTAGTTGTAAATAATCCAGAATATTTCTTGACTCACAAGTCTTATGAACCTGAGAAAGTGCATCAGATGTAATCCACCGACATCAGCTCTCATTATGTCATTATTCAGGCAGAATTAAGCTGGAAAACGGCTTCAATGCTTGCTCTGGAAGAGTGGAGATTTATAATCGCTGGGGAAACAATTGGGTAACTGTGGTTGGTGATAACTGGGATCTATCAGAGGCTGCAGTGGTGTGTAGGGAGATCGGATGTGGGGATGCTATAGCAGCAAAGGGTGCTGCTTATTTCGGGCAGGGAAATAACGGGTATCCAGTATGGTTGAATGATGTCAACTGCAATGGCAATGAGCCCACACTCTTTGCCTGTGAGTCCAAAAAAATAGAAGATTTCCAGCTGCATTACAAGGATGCTGGTGTCATCTGCCAATGTAAGTTGCTCCATTATCATCCATGCAAGAATACTGAAAATAAACTTTTCAAAAATTAGAAACTTGTGTTATCATTTAACCCCAGGTTGCTACAGGTCTATTATTATGTTTATGATTACACTGCATTATAAATCTTGGGGAAAAAATAGAATAAAGATTCTGTTCTGTATTTAGGTATCCTATCCTAATATTTTTTTTAACAGTATGTTTCTTAATCTTTCTGTCTGGCCATTAGCTCTTGTTAAGCTGGTGAATGGCATTAACTCTTGCTCTGGGCGAGTTGAAGTATTTTTTGATGGCCGGTGGGGAACAGTGTGTGATGACGGCTGGGATCTCTCAGATGCTGCAGTGGTGTGTAGAGAGATGGGCTGTGGGGATGCTATTGAGGCAAAGAGTGGTGCTTATTTTGGACAAGGATCTGGACCTGTATGGCTAAGTGATTTACAGTGTGGCAGTTACTCTACTCTGAGAAACTGTAATTCAAAGGGATGGGGACAAAACAGCTGTGGACATGAGAAGGATGCTGGAGTCACCTGTCAACGTGAGTACAAAACCAAAAAATTAACAGTATAAACCTTGTCATATTTTTTCCACTGGTAATATATTTTTGTTGCCATTAGTTAAAATCAGACTGGTGAATGGCGTCTCCTCTTGTTCTGGACGAGTGGAGGTCTTTCGTGATGGTCAGTGGGGAACCGTGTCTGATGATGGCTGGGGTCTGTTAGATACTGCAGTGGTGTGTAGACAGATGGGATGTGGAGATGCTATAGAGGCAATAGGCGGTGCTTATTTTGGACAAGGTGCAGGACAAATATTTATGGGCAGTGTAAACTGTGTTGGAAATGAGGCCATACTCAGTGCTTGTGAATCACGTAGAACGGGAATGTATGACCATTCAAAGGATGCTGGAGTCATCTGTAACCGTAAGTGAAACTTTCTACACGGTTTCTTTCATTTTCATGCATGTAAAAAATAGTGTTTAAAAGAGTAATTCACTCGAAAATTTCAATTTGCTTAATAAATTTACTCCCCCTGGTCATCTAAGATGTAGAAGAGTTTATGTTTATTCATCAGAACAGATGTGGAGAACTCTGCAGTGAATGGGTGCCGTCAGAATGAGAGTTCAAATAGGGCTGCGCTGCAGATTTAACTGCTTTCATTGTTCTTATTATCATTTTCTATAATAAAATGCTAATCGGCATTATCACTGCTTAGAATACAATGGGATATTTTGTGCTTTAATTATTCTGTTTAAGAAACCACATCATCTCACAGAAAGATTTATTCGATTAATGCTACGATTATATCATCTGCAATTATGAATGCGATTTTGCATTGCTTCCCAGAGAACTACAGCTCTGTATAGTAAATAGTAAATACTGCTCCACCTGAAAGAACAGAAGCAGCTTTACTGACAAAATGTGCATGACAATCATGATTAATGACGTTCGATTATTCGTGCAGCCCTAAGTTCACACAGCTGATAAAAACATCACAAAAATATACAAGTCTGGACAAAATGTGAGTCTAATCCATAATAACACTTTCTTCAGAGAAAAAAAATCAATCCCTAGTTATCCGCTTACATTAAAATCCACAGACACAGAGCTTTTTGCTTTACAAGACATTCATTGATGGACTGGAGTGGTGTGGATTATTGTGATGTTTTTATCAACTGTTTGTTTGGACTCTCCTTCCGACGGCACCCATCCACTGCTGAGGATTGGTGGTGAGCAAGTAGTATCTAAACTGATTCTAATGTTCTAATGAACAAACAAGCTCTTCTTAATATTGGATGGCCGGTGGGTGAGTAAATATTTAGCAAATTTTTATTTTTGGGTGAGACATTTCTTTAATGCAGCCACGTGTGGGACTTTGACCTGAAAAAGAAGACAGGAGAAAACATTGCTTTTAAGTAGTTCATGTGTTTCTTTTACTTTCATTTATGTGGCTGTTAGCTTCTCTCAGGCTCATTGATGGACACAACTCTTGTTCTGGACGAGTGGAGGTTCTTTTTAATGGAATATGGGGAACAGTGTGTGATGATGGATGGGATGCATCAGATGCTGCAGTGGTGTGTAGAGGGATGGGCTGTGGGGATGTGATCGAGGCAAAGAGCGCTGCCTATTTCGGTCAGGGATCAGGACCTGTATGGATAAGTGATTTACAATGTTCCGACACTGACTCAAGATTAAGAGATTGTAAATCAGGTGGATGGGGAAGAGGCACTTGTGGACATGAGAAAGATGCAGGAGTCATCTGTAAGGGTGAGTGCAAACCTTTTAACAGCAAATGATGTAGTCAGTATAGCACTAAAAGCTGCGGTAGGTAACTTTTGACGCTCTAGCGGTAAATAAACAGTGCTTGCGTCTTGCGGAAGAACATCGTAGCCGGATCTACTTCTCTCTGTTTATGTCTATGAAGAATCACAAAGGTACTGGGTTACTCCGCCGCGGTACCCCCGAAGCAATCTAAAATAGTCCGAATATAAACACTTATTATAGGTGCACCCTAGTGATTCAGGACAAGCTAAAAACACGGTTTGGAAAATGGATTCATGGTGTACTCGCTTATTATATACATTTTTCTACATTTTGAACACAAACAAAGTTACGGACCGCAGCTCTGATTGGTTGTTTCTTACCGGGAGCGGATGGCTTTCTGTAAATGGCAATAGGACCACTGGGAGGAGCCAGAGGAGCTTGATTTTTTCACAGATTACCGGTCTCATATTCTACTGTCAGGACATAATGACAGGTTTAATAAATATGTAAAAAATATATTTTTACAAAAGTTATCTACTGCAGCTTTAAGTGATTGTATATATTCTTTAAGATTGAACTATCATTATATATAAACTTCTTCTATTGTGTGAGCAATAGATAATGTTAGGCTGGTCAGCGGCACCAACCCCTGTTCTGGACGAGTGGAGGTTCTTCTCGCCGGTCAGTGGGGAACAGTGTGTGATGATGGATGGGATGCGTCAGACGCTGCAGTGGTGTGTAGACAACTGGGCTGCGGGGATGTGATCGAGGCAAAGAGCGCTGCTTATTTCGGTCAGGGATCAGGACCTGTATGGATAAGTGATTTACAATGTTCCAACACTGAATCAAGATTAAGAGATTGTAAATCAGCTGGATGGGGAAGAGGCACTTGTGGACATGAGAAAGATGCAGGAGTCATCTGTAAGGGTGAGTGCAAACCTTTTAACAGCAAATGATGTATACAGTATAGGACTGAAGTGATTGTATATATGCTTTATGATCGAACTATCATTATATATAAACTTCTTCTATTGTATGAGCAATAGATAACGTTAGGCTGGTCAGCGGCACCAACCCCTGTTCTGGACGAGTGGAGGTTCTTCTCGCCGGTCAGTGGGGAACAGTGTGTGATGATGGATGGGATGCGTCAGATGCTGCAGTGGTTTGTAGACAACTGGGCTGTGGAACAGTTTTGGAAGTAAAGAATGCGGCTTATTTTGGAAAGGGTTCGGGAACAATTTGGATGAATAACGTCAACTGTTTTGGGAATGAGGCTACACTGTTGAGCTGTTCATATGATGCAACTCCAGACAGATGTGACCATGAGAAAGATGCTGGAGTCATTTGTGGAGGTAAGATCCAGTGCTTTCATTTTAATTAGAGAGGTAATAAAGAAACGTGTTTTCTTCATGGAGACAATGATGACTTTTGATTTGATCATTTTGGTACCAAACAATACCCAGAATGCCTATGAAATTCCATGCTCAAATATGCTGGTATATCAAATTTTCTTAGTATTGTATTCTTTAAAATCAATGCTCTTTAAAGCCCACATCCACGTTAAAAAAGTTTGTTATTGTTGCATTTGAGTCTTAATCTTAAATCATTATTTTCTCATCTTCACTCAGCTGTTAAAGTCCTGTTGAGGGTTGAAGTGAAGGCTACACTTGGAATCAACCCAAACACTGCTGGAATCATAAATAAACTTTCAGATGAGGTAAGAGCGGTGGAAAGAGTGACATTGAGCTATTGAGCTACTGTCATCTACTGTGTTATTATTATGTTCTCTGTATTTACATTCATTTGAATCTCATAGATTGGAAAGAAGCTACGAATAAATGGGACGTTCTCACTGAAAACTCAGACCGATGGAAATATCTTTCATAAGAGAATAGGAGCCGCACCCTGAAATATTGGTACGACTTTAACATTAGCTTTAAAACTAAAGTCTTTAAATATTTAATTGCATATTTTCCATAATAACAATGTACAGTGGTGTTGGTTCCTCAGGTCATTTCTGGAATACAGAGAAGACAACTAGCTACCACTATCTTATAGGACATTGATTGCTTCATCCCTCTTTCAGTCTGACCTTTGTAAACACGACAATGCTTTTATAATATGCTATAATATTTTTTTTCTAATGACAATGTCAGCATAATGTTTTTTGTTTAGACAAGTGTTTTGATGCTGATGAAGTATCTTTGTGTCACATCCCAACTTGCTAAATTTAAATGTAAAATATTTTCTAATCAATGTCAATATTGTACATATATTTTCAGTATAAACATGTCTGGAGCTAAATGAATTCAAATATTATAACAGTATGCTTAATAATAATTAAGTCAATTAAATTCAGATAGTTGCATTATAAACATAAATAAAGTGTGATTAAAGAATTTCTGGATGTTGTCTTTGTAGTCTTTTCTGGTCACAATTTCAGTATTTTTGTCTTGTTTTACAGAAAAAAAATAGTTCTGCTTATACGTTGTTAATGTAGGCATTGGTACCATTTTACCATATTTAGGTTATTAATTTGCTTAGATTTTGAAACAAGAAGTAATCTTTTTTTAACCATGACATAAAGGCATCTGGGCTTGTGGTTGGTGAGCCGGTTTCTCCCAAGTATTATCAGGATACGTAAACGTTTTGTAAACCATTTGCAATGGGTAATGAGCTGAGACAGACATGTGCATGTATTTAGAAGGAAAAGCAACCTATCCCAATTCAAAAACTGAGTGCCTGACCGTGGATAATAACATAAAGCCAAATTTTAATCGTGAAACATGGAATGGCTTCAGAATGCATGGAATAAAGCAAACAAGTCTTATTATGGTACTTGTTTGGCCCTAAATAATACAGGATTGTTTGTGGAAGGTAAATATTCAAAAGGTTCACAGTTTGCATCTTGTTAATGGGGCATGTCACAGTAATTAGGGAGGAAAAACTCATTTGAACAACCAAACAAAATGGAAAAAATGAACAGCCTTCTGTTTGATGTCATTGTTATTTGTTTGTAGCAGACTCAAACTTTTTGGTAACACTAAACAATTCAAATTCAGTGCCAAACAATGACAAATAACCTTGATTTGTGCCCCTTAAAACCCAGCATCGTGAAAGACAAAAACAAGTTGAGAATAATAAAATCTGAGAGATTATCATTACCTTATAGTTTATTTTATGGCGATAGGTTTGCATAGGTCACGGCCTTCTTCTAAAGTGCAATTTGCTGACTTCTACACCTGTTGTTATAATGCAAATATATGTAAAATAAAAACCTGAAAAGGTGTGATAATTTGTCAGGGTCACCTGGAGGGAGGAGACAGGTGGGCTGGAGGTTGTACCTCTAGATAAATGCACAATAGATCTCCAATATACAAACTTATATCTCAGACCCAGAAAGAAAACAGCAGCATACATGGGACACTTCAAAAGGTTTGAACCCCTTAGCCATATTTTAAATTTCCTGTCTTTGTTTAACTATTTATATTTGTCTGCTAAATTAATAAATGTAAATGTTTACTAATTTGTTCTATCTCAAAGTATGATTGCAACAAAGTGGGATTCTCTACAAATTTTCAAATAGACAATAGAATTAGAAAAATTGTATATTATTGTATATTATAATATCCTTATTGGTATTTTTAAACATGTAGCCTAAGGAAGGATTTTAGGATTTATATTTATGGCTTTATAAGCAAGTCTAAAACAAGAAACTTTGGTAACACCAAATGCAATATAAGACCTTTATATAAACCATTATAAAGGAATTTATAATGTATGTTATAATATCTGATATCTTGTCATAAATAATTGTAACCAAAGTTAAAATGTATTATAGCTGAATTTTGAATTCTGAAATTGGTTGTTTGTCATCTATTTGAATGAAATATACTTTCTAAAGGTGTAACAGACAGTATAATCATTGTAATATATGATTAATGTGGTTTTAATTATTCAAGATCATACAATAGCTACATTGCAAGGTGCTTTACAAGACATTTGATGTATTAAAATGCATTATCCTAAAGGCTGTAAGCAAATTCCTGCAGAAACTATAGTTATCTTCCTGTTTTATTAAATTAATCTGGTAATATTAAAAGTAGCATTATTTATCAAAATCAGCTATATCTTTTAGCATTACCATGTTTCTTAGTTTCTTTCCAGCAGCGCTGTGTACCAAATGGCTCATTGTCCTTCAAAGTAAGACCTCGAACACTTCATACTTACAAACTGCTTATTTTTGCCCTGCATATTGAATGATATAATTGTGATTCTCCGTGTTTTTCTCTCTCATGACGAGCAGTTTTGGGCAATCCCACGTCAGGCGAGGCTTCTTCAGTCAGACTCGTTGATGGCAGCAGCTCTTGTTCGGGAAGAGTGCAGGTTCTCCATAATGGAAAATGGGGAGCCGTGTGTTACGATGGCTGGGATTTGTTCGACGCAAATGTTGTGTGTAGTGAGTTGGGCTGTGGGGAAGCGAAAGAGGTGAAGTCTGCGCAATATTTTGGGAATAGCTCAGGACAAATATGGCTGACTAAGGTGAAATGTTTTGGGAATGAGTCCTCGCTGACAGAATGTCCAGTGGGTGGAGAGGAAAAATGGGGACAAAAAAAGTGCCTTTTTGACATGTATGCTGGAGTCATCTGTCAGAGTGAGTACAAAACCATTTACAGTTTAACTGCATACTATGTGATCAAAGTTGTCATGCTTTTGTTGATTCTTATTCATGTCTTATCAGCCAGAACCAGGCTGGTGAGTGGCATCAACTCTTGTTCCGGACGAGTGCAGGTTCTTTATAACGGAACGTGGGGAACAGTGTGTGATGATGGCTGGGATCTGTCTGAAGCTGCAGTGGTGTGTAGAGAGATTGGCTGTGGGGATGTGATTGAGGTGAAGAGATCGGCGTATTTTGGAGAAGGTTCAGGACAAATATGGATGGATAATGTAAACTGCACTGGAAATGAGTCTGCGTTGAGCAAATGCGCATATCTTGGACTGGAGCATAATGACTGCAGTCACTCCAAGGATGTTGGAGTCATCTGTCAGCGTAAGTCAGTGGAAATTAAAATAGCAACATTGTCAATAAAAAGTCAACAGCAAGTCTGAAAAAAAAAGAAAAAAAAAGTGAGGTAGAAACTCAGAATTGCGAGATGTAAACCCGGGGGAAAAGTCAGAATTGTGAGATACACACACACAAAAAAAAAAATAAAAAATAAAAATTAAACTCAAAATTAATAGAAAAAAGTCTGAATTGTTAAATACAATACAGAGAAAAGGAAACTCAAAATGAATAGAAAAAAGTCAGAATTGTGAGATACAATACAAAAAAATTAAACTCAAAATTAATAGAAAAAAGTCTGAATTGTTAAATACAATACAGAAAAAAGGAAACTCAAAATTAATAGAAAAAAGTCAAAATTGTGAGATACAATATAGAAAAACAATTAAACTCTAAATTAATAGAAAAAGTCAGGATTGCCATTTGTAAATTCAGAATTCTGAGAAAAAAAGAATTGTTAGATATTGTGAGAAAAAAATGACTTTTTTTTCTCACAATTGCCCCTTTATATCGCAGTTCTGAAAAAAAAAAAAAACTGTGAGATTTAAATTGCAAAGAAAATTTTGAAGAAAAAAGTCTGAATTATGAGATTAAACGATAATTATGAGATTTCCACGATAATTTTTCACATTTTTATTCTTTGGCAGAAATGGGCTTCCATATCTCTTTTTGTACTGTATTCTAATTGGAATTTTAAAGAAAATCTTTAATTAATTGCTGTTTCTTTTGTTTTCTTCCGCATGGTCATTAGCTGTTATAAGGACGGTAGAAGGCTTTGACGCTTGTTCTGGGAGAGTGGAGGTTCTCCATAATGGAAAATGGGGAACCGTGTGTGATAATAACTGGGATGGATCAGATGGCAAAGTGGTATGTAAAGAAATGGGCTGTGGAAAAATCAAAACATTAACATTGGTGCTTATTTCGGAGTCACATCAGGACAAATATGGATGAGCAATGTGAGCTGCAATGGAGAAGAGGCTGCTCTGAGCACCTGTGCATTTGAGGGATGGGGAACACATAACTGTCTTCATGCAAGGCACGCTGGAGTCAAGTGTCACCGTGAGTTGAAAACGATAAATTCAAGTGAAATCAAAATTGTGTCATTATCTGCTCATACACTGGAGAAGGTTCTTTTAATATCAACAAATCATGAACGTTTTTTATGTTTTTTGTTCTTCGCATCGGTGTCACCTTTAGTCCCTGTCAGGCTGGTGAGTGATAACAGCGTTTGTTCTGGACGAGTGGAGGTTCTTCATGACGGTCAGTGGGGAACAGTGTCTGATGATGGCTGGGATCTAACAGATGCTGCAGTGGTGTGTAGACAACTGGGCTGTGGAGATGTTATAAAGGCAACTGGTGGTGCTTATTTTGGACAGGGATCTGGCCCAGTATGGATGAATTTTGTCGACTGTGTAGGGAATGAGTCTTCATTGATACAATGTAACGTAGATCAGTGGCAGAACAACAACCTCAATCACTTGCACGATGCTGGAGTCATCTGCAGAGGTGAGTGCCAATCGAATATATTTTGCAGTAATTGAAGTAAAGCTGATGTGTTTTTGTGTGCAAATCTATATGGCATTATATAAATAAATTCTACGTCAGTAAACTAAAATTGTTGTTTTTACACAAATTAAGTGTAACGGTTTTTACACTTGAATTGTATCCTTGAAGAAAGAATCTTTTAAAGAATACATATAACAAATAATTGTAATGCCCTTTAGAGCCCTATTCCACAAACACAGGGTCTGTCCAGGCTTACACACGAGTGTTAAAGTCCTGTTGAGGATTGAGATGAAGGCCGACCCCACATTCAACCCAGATGATCAAAGAACCATGACTAAACTCTCCGAGGAGGTGAGAGCAGTGACCAGAGGAACAATGAGCTGCACTTTTCTGCTAATATCTTCAGGCTGTTCCTGTTACAATTGATTCTGTGTATATTTACATTCACTTGAATCTCACAGATGGAGAAGAAGCTGGCAAATAAGCGGACCTTCCTCACTGACGTGGAAAACTCAGAAAGATGGAAAAGTCTTCCAGGAGGTCTCCCAGAAAAAGAATACTGCAAGAAAATGTAGCTAACTGACATGCTGGATAATTTTATTTTATTAAAATCGTATTTGTAATGAGATGTTTCATTTAAAATGTAGATTTTTTTTTATATATATATTTTCACCGATTATTGGTGGGAAAAAAAACAGCTTCTAATTTTGTATTTCAACTGTTAACCTGTTAACTGGTCACTCACCGTTTTTTGAAGATAGAGATGAATGTGCATGATACAAATCTACATTTTTATAATTCATGACTGAAAACATTTTGTAACATGATTTTGATGTACCATTTACATGGTAATGCAATGTCTGATTTTT